>NW_006399787.1:19944262-19958676 GCF_000299155.1 Elephantulus edwardii
GTGCCCATCAACAAATGAATGGATAGAGGAGCTGTGGTATATTCACACAATGGAATACTACGCTGTATTGTAAGACAAGAAACTCATGCAATATTATTCAAAACGGGTGACTCTGGAGAACATTATGCTGAGTGAAGTATCTCAGTCACAAAAGGACAAACACTGCATAATGCCACTGCTGTGGAATGGGACTGACATCAGTGTTGGGGTAAGAATGAGAAAAACTGGGTAGATTATGTATACTGCATTGAAACAGTTGAGGGAGAGAACAGTTTAAAAGCAATATATTATAGGGTATTATGATTATCATAAGAGTCCAGAATGAAGGTTGCAGAGTGGAGTATACTCAGGGTGGGGGTGCTGGGGTACAGGGGGATTGTATACAGATGAAGGAATTTTTCTTTTACTTTTCAAAGAGAAGAGCGAACTGGGGGTGAGGAGGAGTGGGTGGGGAGAAAAGTGCAACAATGAATGAGTGGAAATCCAAATCTCTGTAAATGTTCATTAAAATTAATAACCCCCCCACCAAAAAAAAAAGCCCCAAAACTACCTGGCACACACACACACACACACAAATACAAAGTGGCAGCTAATGGTTATAAAATTGGTATAATATTTCTGGAGAAAAATTGCTGCATAAATAAAGGATTAAAATGTGGGAAAAAAACCCAAACAAAAAACAAAAACCTCATTATGCATGCTCATATCCCTCAGTCGGTCCTTTTGGCCTTGAACAGACACAAGGTCTCCGCTGCCTTCAGAAGTGCTACTCCCTCCTCCATGGGTATCATCCATGCTACAAAGTCCAGTTTGAACTCCACCAGGTTCACATGGATGTCGGTGGCCTGTAGCCACAAGGTGAAGACAAGGGGCCTCACCCCTTGGAAGGGGGAGCTCAGCAAATTGTCACGGAGCAGATTCATGTCATGAACAGACACTATCCTCAGACCAGAGCCCATTCTGGGACACTTGATAACAATTTCCATTTTCAGACAGTCACTATATAATTTGTGATGGCGGATATTTAGGATCTAATCAGTGATGTAAGTCTAGAGACTAAGGTGCTAGAGAAGAGTATTGAACATGCTATGGACCACCAAGAGAACAAATAGGTCTGTCTTGGAGAGGGTGAAGCTAAATTTCTCCTTGGAGGCAAGGATCCTGAATCTCTATCTTACATACTTTGGGCACATGGTCAGGAGGAACCATTCCTTGGAGAGGGACTTCATGCTTGGAACTGTGGAGGGACAGCACAGGCAAGGAAGACTCGTGATGAGATGGACTGACACAGTAACTGCGGCAATGGAGTCAGTGAGACTGGCTCAGGACAGGGCAGCCTTCAGAGCTATTGTACATAGGGTTGCTATGAGTCACAAACGACTGGATGGCGCATAATAGCAACAAGCAAATTTGGGTCCAATTAAGGCCATTCACTGAAGCATTACGATTACACCTGGACAATTATATTCAACAACATCTACCAGCAAACAAAATTTCTCTTCCTTTCACAATGTTATGAAGACAGAGATTTCAATATGAATATTCCTTTCAATAGTGGTCCTTGCGTATCCTCTTGATGAAGGGTTCATAAATAAAAGAACACAACAGCTGCAACTTATGATTAACCATGGTATAGTATTTCACTGAATAACATCATAGTTATTAGAACCAACAAAACTTCTTATGTTGGTTTAACATATGACCTTGGCTTTGCCTGGTCTGTAGGTAATCTGACTTGAAGAGAGGTGTCTGGGTTGAAATTTAACTCAGTGTCTGAAAACCTATGTCACATGGCTGAAAAGCCAGCAGTGCTGCAATTTCAAGAGCCCTTGTGCCTCTCAATGTGATTGGATGGTATAAAGGTGAATCTGAGAAAAGCAGTGAAAAATAATGCTAATTGGTCAGACTCAGACAGTCCTTGAATAACATCCAAACATTTGCGAATAGTCTGAGCAAACTACTCATGTTATTCTTACATAACCCAGGTAACTTTACTGCTTGCCATAGGCAAGGGCCCTAGAGATTAAAGTGGTAAACAATTCTTGAGTGATTAATGGTTTACACTCTTTCTCTGCCCTATACTGAGGGCAGAATTATTTTAAGGAGAATAAGAAACTGCTCTACCCCTTGATTTATAGTGTAGGACTAAGGCAACCTGAATTTTATTCAAGTATGAGAACCTGAGTATAATTCTGAGCAAGATCTGGGTTCTCACAAAGGAGACAGAAAAAAAGAGAAGAAAGGGTCTACATCATCTTTTTTCCCTCGGAACCATGCTCTACCAAGCTATTAGTGTCCCTCAACAAGCTATGACTGCCCCTCAGTTATAGTTCAGTACTTTAGGACATGATTCCAGAAACTATTTTCCAGGTGCCCGTAACAAATGAAAATTAAAGGAAGGGCCTTATTTTTCTCCTTCCAACTGGCAAGTAATCATATCACTTAGTTCTTAAACTGTGTTTCTTATCACAGAGCCTCAAGTTGCCTTTTGTCAGCTTGTCCTATTAAGTGACCTGATCATAAAACAGTTTCAAATTTTGTTATACAGAAGTTCAAATACAGATCTGCAGATTCCTTAGAAACATGAGCAAGGTAAATATGTCTAAATTTGTGTCTGTTTATCATATGTTCACATGTTAACACGGCAGTGAAAGGTAGATTTCTAAGTATGAGTGCACAAACCCAAGATTTAACAATTATATTCCTACTCCCAACTCTGCCAACAAGTCACTTTTTTAGCCTAAAAGTTATCAATAACATTTATCTAGCACAAATACATTTTTTAAATAAAATTTTTATTATATACTTGCCCACCCTTCTGTGGAACAACTCTTAGATTCACACCATTTACCTCTGGGATCGCAGCACAACTTATAACTCTTTTTGGATTTTACAATTTTGGAATTACAATTTATGATTGCATTTAAAAATTATGACTAAAATGTTATAAGGAAAATGGAGGGAGGGAGGATTGGTAAAGGAAAGGGGAGAGGTCCTTTATATTTTATTACATACTAGTTTACTAACAAAGTTAATATATATTGTTTTTCATACTTCCTTCCTTTACCCACCCCTCCTTCCAACTATCAAACTGTGCAACCCTGTGAATGAACACCCCACCCCCTCGCCCATCCTCAACTCTCTGCTCCCCCTTCCCCCTTGGCTCCTCATATACACTCTACTATAATGGTCTTATATAGTATTTGTCATTATGGGACTGAGTTTACTTAGCATAATATTCTCCAGTTCCTCCCAAGTTAGGCAATAATTTACAAAATCACTACTCTTGCATGCTGCATAATATTCCATTGTGCAAATGCACCATTATTTCTCAATTATTCATTTGTGGTTAGATATCCGGGCTATGGTGAATAATGCTGCTATGAACATTGGTGTACAAGTCTCTGCCTCAGATCTGATTTTCTCGGGTATATTTGAAGCAGTGCAATAGCTCAGTCATATGGAATTTCTATGTTCAGTGTTTAACACAAATACATTTGTTTGTATGTACTCGATTTTAAAAGTACACTTCAAATTGTATAAGGAGTCCTAGTTGTATAGTACTTAAAGCATTTTTTTAAAAATTTTATTTTATACAGGTTTACATACAAAGTTCATATATAGTTTTTCACATCAGACCTTTCCCCTTTCCTTTACTAATCCCTCTCTCCACCCATTAATATTATAACATTTTAGGCATAATTTTTAAATGTAATTATAAATTGTAATTACAAAAGTGTAAAATGCAAAAAGAGTAATAAGTTGTGCTGCAATTCCAGGGGTAAATGGTGTGAATCTATCAGTTGTTCCACAGAAGGGTGGGCAAGCTCTCATTTCATTTATTGCCTCTGAAAACCCTCTGGGGAGTCAGCTCTGGGTTGGTTCTGACTTGATGGTATGTAATAATAACAACAACAGTGTTGTAGTGCTTAAAGTGTGGGGCTGCTAACCAAAAGGCCAGCACTGAGAAGCGATTAGTTTATTGAATGCCAAAAGATGGACTATGTCCTCTATAAAGATTCACAGTCTCAGAAACAGAATGGAGGGTCACCTAGGTAACCTGATGGTAGTGGTTTTAGTTTAGCAATTTGGCTAAAGTGATATAGCACTGTTCTTGTTGTTGTTGCTATGTGCCATCTAGTCACCTGCGAATCATAGTGACCCTATATACAACTGCTCTGCAGCTTGCTCTATTTGAGCCAGTCTCACTGACTCTGAAACACCTACCCCCATTGCCCCAGTCACTGTATCAATCCATCTCACCTGGGTCTTCTTATCCTGCCCTGTCCCTCCACCCTTCCAAGCATGATGCCCTCCTTCAAAGATTAATCCCTCCTGGCCATGTGAAGTATGTGAGATGGAGCATCAAAATTCTAGTCTCCAAGGAGAAACTGGATTCCACCCTCTCCAAGACAGACTTGTTTACTTGGCAGTCCAAGGTCAGTTCAAGAGTCTTCTCCAGCACCACAACTGAAAGTCATCGATTCTTCTTTTGCCATCCTTAGTCACTGTTCAGCTCTCTGATCTATTGCAAGTAATTGCCAAAACCTTCTTCTTTTGTCATTTTTAGTCACTGTTCAGCTCTCTGATGTATTGCAAGTAATTGCCAAAACCACGGCCTGGATTAGGGGCCCCTAAGTTCCTAAACTGACAATGTTGCTTCTTAGTAAGATGGAGAGGTCCTTGACAGCAGATTTCCCTAATGCAATTTGTCTTTTGATTTCCTGACTCTTGGTGCCAAGAATGCTGATTGTGGAACTAAGCAAGCTGCAATTGGTAACAATCTCAATCCCTTCTCCATCTCTCATGGTGCTGCCAATTGTCTTCGTGGTGAGAATCTTTGTCTTTTTGAAGCTGACCTTTAGTCCATACTGAAGATTACAGTCCTTGACCTTCTGCAGCAAAAGCTTCAAGTTCTCCTAAGTTTCAGCAAGCAAGGTTGTGTCATCTTCACAATACAGGTTGTCATTGAGTCTTTCCTCCAATCCTGATGTCACATTCCTCATCATAAAACCCTGCCTCCCAAATTATCTGTTCTGCATATAGATTGAAAAGGTATGGAGACAGGATGCTTCCTTGATGCACTCCTTTCATGATTTTCAACCATGCAGTGTTTTGGGGTTTCCTTTCTCTATTCTGATGACAGCCTTATGGTTTGGTTATAGGTTTCGCATGAGCACACCCCCCATTTGCTCAAGGTAAGCCATGATATGCTGTTATCCACCTAGTCAAACGCCTTTGTATAGTCAATGAAACACAGATAGACATTCCTCTGGTACTCTTTATTTTCCGTCAAAATCTATTGGTGATAGCAATAATGTCTCTATTGTCACAATCTCTTCAAAACCCAGCTTTTACTTCTGGTAGTTCTCTGCTGATACACTGTTTCAGTTGCTTTTGGATAATCTTCAGCAGGATATTGCAAGTATGTGATATTAGTGATATTGTTTTATAACATCCTATGAGTAGCCAAAAGAACAAACAAATAGGTCTTGGACAGAGTGCAGTTGGACTGCTCTTTGGGGGCATGAAAGATGAGGCTTTGCCTAATACTTTGGAGCATGCTGCTAGGAGGGGCTATTCCTTGGAGAAGGACTAATGCTAGAAAGGGTTGGGATCAGTGAAAGAGAGGAAGACCCTTGACCAGGTGGATTAATGCAGTAATTGCTTCAATGAGCTCTTGTGTTTCAGTAAGTGTAAGAACGGTCCAGGATAGAACAGGGTTCAAATCTTTTGTTCATAGGGTCACTGTGAGTCATACTCACCTCAGCAGCATCTAAGAACAACAACTGTATTTAGGCAGTTAATTGTGTGATATAAGAATATCTATTTCCCAGGAAATAGCAGATTGCTTGAATCACCTACTTTATTATTGCTGATGAAATACATATAATACTAATTCATCTATTGCCAGGGACCTCTCCAGAGTACTGAGAAGCAACAATGTCAGTCTAGAGACCAAGGAGTACCTAACCCTGCCATCATCTTTGTAATCATTTGTTATGTATCAGAGAGCTGGACAATGACTAAAGAAGAATTAATATCTTTGAGTTGTGGTGCTGGTGAAGAGTATTAAATATAACATGGACTGACAAGAAAACAAGTCCATCTTGGAGAGGGTGAAACCAAGCTTCTCCTTGGAGGCTAGGATTTTGATGCTCCATCTCACATACTTCAGGCACGTGGCCATTAGAGACCAGTCCTTGGAGAAGGAGATCATGCTTGGAAGAGTAGAGGGACAAGAATGGAGAAGAAGACCCCAGATAAGATAGATTGATGCGGTGACTGGGGCAATGGGGGTAGGTGTGTTGGAGCCAGTGAGACTGGCTGAGGATAGGGCAGGCTTCAAAACTGCTGTACATCGTGCGGCTATGATTCACAAGTGACTCAACAGCACATAACAACAACAAGAATTCATGAAAAGCCTAATATATACTGTGGTTGTTTATTGTCATTGAGCTGGAATTGACTCAGCTGAACTTCCAGGGGATTTTCAGAAGCTGTAAATAAGTAAACTATCCATCTCTGTCCCAAGGAGATGCTGGTAGGTTTGAACTACATGCCTTTCAGTTGCCATGTGTAAATTCTTATCCACTAGGTCTAATTAACATTTACTAGTCATTTTTTAAATCAAGCAGGTAAAAATGCTAGTTCCTGGATATTAAGTATTATCTTAAACAGTACTGAGCACAAAGCAGATATTGTTGTTGTTGTTATGTGCCATTGAGTTGCTTGCAACTCATAGCGACCCTATGTACAATAGCCCTAAACTCTGCTCTGTTCTGTGCCAATCGCACCATCTACAATACACCCATCCCAATTGCCCCAGTCAATCAATCCACCTCATAGAGGGCCTTCCCCTCCTGTGCTGTCCCTCCACCCTACCAAGCATGATGTCCCTCTCCAAGGACCGGTCCCTCCTTACAACATGTCCAAAGTATGTTAGATGGAGCCTCAGAATCCTTGCCTCCAAGGAGCCACCTGGTTTGACCCTTTCCAGGATGAATCTCTGTTTTCCTAGCAGTCCATGGTATTCTCAATACTCTTCTCCAGCACCACAGCTCAAAGGCATCAACTCTCCTTCTATCCTCCTTAGTCACTGTCCAACTCTCTGATGCATAACAAGTGATTGCAAAGATGCACCTTAGTCTCCAGAGAGACACCATTGCTCTTCAGTACTTTGTAGAGGTCCTTAACAGCAGACTTTCCCATGGCAATGCGTCTTTTAAATTCCTGGCTACTATTAAGTGAATATTTATTAAATGGAGCCAATTAACCACAGTGAAAGAAAATTTTAAAAACTTTTTAAAATAGAGAATCAAGATAAAACTTTACTCTTAGCTTATCAGTATTTGGAGGATGCAGTATTTTGTATGTAACAGGTACAAACAATGATGAGCTGTGTGAATGACTAAACTCATAAAAGTCAAGCTGAGAAGGGATAACTCTACCCATGTCAAGTAGGATAGCAGACAAAAATCTAAAAAAATCTAGGTATCATCTACCTGTTCCCATGTATGCTTTACAAAGAGGAGTTTAAACTTTGAGTCAGTGTAAAATAATGAGATTTCAGCCTGGATTTTTCTAACCCAGCAAAGACATTTTGGCTAACCTTTTAAATAGGAGAATATTTTCTTTAAGAGACAAATGTAAATTAAAACAACTGTTTTTAGGATATTCTTTCAAGGAAGATTACTAAACCCAATTGTTGAATCCAATTCCTCTGAAAGTTTTGGGATTTTTATATTTAGCTTATATAAAATGCATAAATCCATTTCCTGAAATATCACAGCAACACTTAGTGGGAGAAGTAATTACAAAATTAAACATGAATCTATTCGTAAAGCAATAATAACCTATTTTTAAGAATTTAATGGAAAAGAATTGGTCATTTTCTGTAAAAATTAAATAATAAGGGAAAGGTACCTTAATCATAACCATGTATCTCTGTTATTTAATGACTCAGATTTTAAGATTTATTGTTTCAATAGCAACTTTATCAAGTGGGTATAAGAAGTATATGAAACTTGCTCTTATTCATGAATCCATAATTGCAACTGAGGTGATCACAATCTTTTGGGTCATGCTTCTTAACTTTTGAGGCTGGTGGCATGAAAGCAAACAAATATTACTTGGTTTCACAGTGCTATTTAGAAAACATTCCGTGGCACACCATTTCCAAAAAAATCTACGCAGCATGACTGGGGAGATGATCTCCTGCTCACTCATCCATTCAAGCAATTATTGAGTGCCTTCAGGCAATTATTGAGTGCCTTCAGGCAATTATTGAGTGCCTTCAGGCAATTATTGAGTGCCTAGGCCTGAGAAATGCAGTCATGAATACAATGAACAATCCATTGTCTGAAGGCTCACAGACTATGTATAAATTTAGACACACACACACAAAATCACCAATTATATATTTAAGATTCGTGTCCTTTATGGTAAATGATATCACAATACAAGTATTTTAAAAAAGAAAGATTAAAACAGGTAAGATGAGGGGTTTTTTACCATAAGATTGAAATGATCATAATAGAAGTAGGGAAGAAGGAATTCATAACCCTCTCTATTACAAAGCTAGAGCTGTACCAAAGAGCTAGTGAACAAAAGCTTCCAAAGGCAAGGCAAAACAAAACCACAACGGTTAGAAAAAATATGGCCTGCATATGTGACATACATGCACATGAAGTTGAGTGCAAGGAGTTCAGGCTAGAGGTGGTTGTTTTTGTTACGAGCCTTTGATTCGATAACTAATCATAGTGACCCTATGAACAAAAGATCTGAACCCTGTGGCATCCTCACACTTCCTGACACACAATTGCTCATTGCAGCAGTCACTGTTTCAGCCTACCTGGTTGAGGGTATTCCTCTCCTTCACTGACCCTCCACCCTTCCCAACATCATGACATTCTCCAAGGAATAGCCCCTCCTAGAAACATGTCCAAAGTAAGTGAGGCGAAGTCTCATCATTCTTGCCTCTAAACAGCACTCCAGCTGCACCCTCTCCAAGACATATCTATTCGTTCTCTTGAACATCCATGGGATGTTCAGTGCTCTTCTCCCACACCAGAGTTCAAAGATATAAATCCTTTTCCTGTCATTCTTATTCATTGTCTAACTCTCAGATGCATGATCCATATATTGATTGAAAAGATAGTAAGATAGGACACATCCTTCCCCAATTTTGAACTATGCTGTATTTCCTTGCTCTGTTCTACTGACTGCCTGCCGGTCCAAGTATAAGTTTCGCATAAGCACAATCAAGTGTTCTGGGATTCCCATTCTTCTTAGAGTCAGTCACAGTTTGTTGTGATTCACACAGTCAAACAACTTTGCATAGTCAATTAAACACAGAGAGACATTCCTTTGGTACTCTCTGCTTTCAGCCAAGAGCCATCTGACATCAGGTATAATATCCCTAGTGCCATAGTCTTTTCTAAAACAAATTACATACCTAGACACCATTAATTCAAAATGAATATCATTAATATAACAATCATACATAATAGGTTAGTCAATATAAAACCGAACTTTGGTGGCCTAGTGAATAAAGAGTTGCACTGCCAACCCAAAGGCAGGCAGCTCAAATCCACCAGCTACCTCTTGAGAAAAAGAAGGGCAATCTCTGCCATGTGATTTACAGTCTCTGAAAATTTGCTGAAGGGTCAGTGATGAGTGGATTCTGACCCTGTGGCAATGAGAGAAAGAAAAAATGATAGAGTATGAGATTAAAGTCTTGGTCAAAACTGTTACTTCTGCCCATAGCAACTGCTCCTGGGCCATTCTAAAAATCCCCTGCATATGATAAATAAATTTCCATTCAGCTCTCATATTTTTAATTTTTTAAAGTTTGCACCACCCAAATAAGGCTTTTGAGTTATAAGAAACTCTGGGAAATAAAGAAAAGTAAGAAAACTGGTATCCAACATATTTCTGTAAAATATGCTAAGAAGTACTAAGTGAGGGAAAATGCCAAATAGTATACAATATGTAAACTCATTTTTATCAAGAAATGAAGAGTATATATGTGTGTGTGTATATGTGTGTGTGTGTGTGTGTGTGTGTGTGTGTGTATAAATATATATAAAACAAATGTCAAAGACTATGTAGAAACCTGCTAGCAGAAGCTAAATCTAAGATTATGGGAGATATTTCCCTTTATCCATATATTGTTTCTTAAAAGGCTCAGTTTTATGACTATGTATTACTTTAATGAAGAGAAAAATACATGAAGGATCTATTTAATTTAAGTAAATCTTTCTATGGTGGCCTATAATCACAAAGACTATGGGAAGCCAGATAAGTGAAATAAGTGTTTCCATGTGAGATTCCCCACTAACAAGCAGGTTTCCCACATTTCTGTGCAGCCAACATAAACACTAAAGGAAGAGCTTCCAGATTTGCAGGCAATTATCTTTTACCTGACTTTGATTTTTCTTAATTTATTCATGAACATAGCATAACTCCTTACTAACATTATGTCTCTTCCCTGTAGCCTTCAAAATTATAATTATTAATGCTGATAAATTTGCTTTAAGTCTGTACTAATAGCAAATAATCATTTACTGTTGTCTTTGTGAGAAACAAAAGTATATTTGGGCCCCGTGGAATTCCCTTCTCTTAGAGAACAGAAAACTCAAACAGTCACCCATGAATTCAAGAGCAATTCAAGATTAATGTCTACATACATACCATTCATTCTACTTGCTCCATACATAAATTGAATTTGGGAAGCTAACTTTAACTTGCCAGCTATAATATCTTATTGTAGAGTTATTCTTAATCCCCCCCCAAAGTGCATTCCTATACCCTATTTGACTAATTCTCATAAAACACCTGTGAGGTATAAATTAAGATTGGAAATAATTCCAAACCTTTTAGTTCTTCATAATTATTATGTTTTACTAGATGTAGGTTTTGTGGTATTCGATATGGATTGAAGCTCACCATCAAGAAAACAAAGATTCTCAACACTGGGCCAATTGGCAGCACCATGATAGATGGGAAAAAGATTGAGGTTGTTAACAGTTACAGCTTGTTTGGCTCCACAATCAAAGCTCCTGGTACCAGCAGTCAGGAAAGCAAAAGACAAATTGCATTAGATAAATCTGTTGTCAGGGACTTTTCCGGAGTACTGAGAGGCAACGATATTAGTCTAGAGACACAATCAAGGTGCACAATCAAGTCCATGATCTTCACAATTACTTGCTATGCATCAGAGAGCTGGAAAATGACTGAGGATGACAGAAAAAGAATCTATACCTTTGAATTGTGGTGCTAGAGAGGAGTCTTGAACATGGAACCGCCAAGAAAACAAATAAGTCTGTCTTGGAGAGGGTGAAACCAAGTTTTTCTTTGGAGGCTAGAATTTTGAAGCTTCTTTGGGCATGTGGCCAGGAGGAAGCAGTCCTTGGAGAAGGATATCAAGCTCAGAAGGGTTGAGGGACAGTGCAGGAGAGTAAGACCTCAGATGAGATCAATTGATACAGAAACTGGGACAGTGAGAGGAGGTGTGCTGGAGTTGGTGAAGAGTGGCTCACAACAGAGCAGTCTTCAGAGATATTGGACATAGGGTCACTATGAGTTAAAGGAGACTCGATGGCACAGAGCAACAACAAAAACAGGCTTTTTGGGACTAGTGGAGTGGGAGAAAAACCCAAAAGAAATGCATTTACAGTGCATAAGAACTTACATTAAAAGAACCAAACTAAAGCACCAATTCTTGTATAATATTGGTACTGCTACAGCGTGGTCGTGGTGTTGTGTACCATAAAGTCAAAAACGACCCAGCGCTGACCCTCCGTCTTCCATAGAGCAACTGATAGATTCAAAATGCCATTCAGGTATAGGCTTCCAATAGTTTTGTTCTGTGTTCCAGTAAGCTTACTTAAAGATGAGAAAATTTTCACATGGCAGCTGGGAGTCATGACCCATTAAAGTCCAAGAGGCCCCTTCTTGGTAAGTAATCTTTCCCTTTTTCAAAATGCTTCAGAATATTAAAAAAAGAATCTTCAGAAATGAGGGTTTTAATATGTTCATATTTGCTTTACACACATTAAGTAAACTTATTCCTGGTCTTTAGAAAGAAGTGCCTCTAGCATAAAAAGATGGCATCTGATGTCAATGATCTTTCAGATGCTCTTTAATTCTGAAATGATTCTAATCTTCTCAGAATGGAGTCATAGTTTGAGGGCAGGATCAAGATTCTAGATCAATAGGCTATCAGAAGCCAATAAATTAAGTAAATTAAAATCCCATAATCCCTAATCAATCTAGGATCAAAATGTCAAACTACTGTTACAAACAGGAACAGGGGTCAATCAAAGAAACGAAAGGAATATGTGCCAGGGAGGATGAGGCTGAACCAATGAGCATATTTGGTGGCTAATGCTAACCGGTCAAAAAGTCCATTGCTGCTGCTTCTGGTTGGTCTTTGAGACATAGACCACACTCTTCAGTTGTCTTTGCTGTTTAGCGTGTTCATATGATTGAATTCCAGTCAATGGAATATAGATGAACTTGATTCAAGGCTTTTCCAAGGCTTGGTCTCTAAACACTATCTGAAATCATTCATGTTCTTTCTCATTCATAATGAGCTTGGAAGTCATGTGTTTAAAAATGGTGAAGCCACAAGATAGAGCCCAGCTTTGTAATTAATGGTAAAGAACCTCTACCAAACCAGATACATCTAATTAAATTTCATGTGAGAAAAGAAATAGACTTGTATTTATCAAGTTTTTGTAATTTGGAAGTTTACTCCTTGACAGGTATCAACTAGTCACATCCCACGAGCAAAGCTGGACTCTGAGATAGATAGATAATAGATAGGTAGATAGATAGATGATAGATAGATAGATAGATAGATAGATAGATAGATAGATAGAGTCTTGGGTTAGTCAATCTTCATCAGTCTGCTGGTCAGACTTTGAAAGCCAGATGCCAAGAGCTATTCTACCTGAGTTTTATATATTTAAGAATATCAAATGACAAAATCGCACATGTGTCATAAACCAACACTTAACAGATTCCATAAACACCCAAATGCCGTTCAAGTTTTGGAAAGACTTTGATAGTGTTCTATAACGCAATCAAAACAAAACACAACATTTAAGCGAGATAGGAAAAATATAAGCAGAGGAAATGAAGAACTAAGATCTATTGAAAATCTCATCCATTTCAGAATCTTTCAAATACATAGTCCAAGTTAATCCTGACAATAAACCTGTGGGTTAGTTATTGCTACTTTAATTTTTACAAAAGAGGAAACTGAAGATCAAAGAAAGCAAATAGTCAGTCAAAAGATACACATCCAAAAACTGGCTGAGACAGCATTAAGTCCTACCCAACAACCTGTGTTATGCAGATGACACAACCTTGCTCACTGAAACTGAGGAGAACTTTTAAGCATTTGCCATAGATGGTCAAGGACTGAGTCTTGAGTATGGGTTAGATCTCAACACCAAGAAAACAAATATTCTCATCACTAGGCCAACTGGCAACATCATGATAGATGGAGAAGTGATTGCGTTTGTTAACAATTTCATCTTGCTCAGGTCCACAATCACCACTTTTGACACCAATAGGAAATCAAAAGATGCATTGCTATCAGAAAGTCTGCTGTTAGGGGCATTCCCAGAGTGCTAAGGAGTGCTAATGATGTCACTCTAGAGACTAAAGTGCATCTGAACTAAGTCTTGGTCTTTGTAATTACTGTTATACATCTGAGAGTTGGACAATGACTAAGGATGACAGAAGAAGAATTCATGCTTTTGAGTTGTGGTGCTGGAGAAGAATATTGAACATACCAGGGACTGCCAAGAGAACAAACAGGTCTATCCTGGAGAAGGGGAAATCATGTTGCTCCTTGGAGGCAAAGATTGTGAAGCTCTATCTCACATAATTTGGGCATACTATCAGGAGACACCAGTACAAGGAGAAGGACATGATGTTTGGAAGGGTGGAGAGTCAGCACAGGAGAGGAAGACCTTGGATGCAAGAGACTGACCCAGTGACTGTGGCAATAGGGGCAGGTGTGTCAGAGAGAGTGAGATTAGCTCAGGATATGGCAGGGTTTCAGAGCTATCGTTCATAGGGTCACTATGAGTTATAGTTGACAGAATGGCACAGAATAACCACAGTCTGTTTGACTACAAAATTCATGTTCTTTTTTATACCGTGGCTATCTTGATTTTTTTGCAGAAATCTCCAGAAGTTTGCAAAAATTTCCCTGAACTAAATATATTTATTGATGGCCCAAAGGGGATTGTCCCATCTTATGCCCCTAGATACAGTGTCTAGATGTAAATGTTCCCTAACTTTTTTTTTTTTAATTTAGGTTGTTTATTTTTCATTTCCATGAACATCTACAGAGATTTTGGGATTCCATTCATTCATTGTTGCACCCTTCTCCC
>NW_006399787.1:19958776-19968170 GCF_000299155.1 Elephantulus edwardii
TACTCCTACGATAAAAATAATGCCCTAAAATATAATACTTTTAGACTATTCTCTCCCCCATAGACTTCAATGCCGTAAACATATTTCATCCAGTTTTTTAAGAATGCTGACCTAGTGGCAAGAAGCTACACTGCAATCCAGAAGGCACGTGGTTCAAATTCATCAGTTGCTCTGAGGGAGAAGGATGGGCGATCCTCTCTCATGAGATTAACTGCCTCTGAAAATCTGCCAGAGGGTCAGCAAGGGTTGGGTTCCAACTCAACAGTACACAACAACAACAACAAGTATGTTTATGAGGTTTAAGAATGCCTTAAACTTTTCCTGGGGAGCTGATCTCCTGGATAACAGTTTTAAAATGTTCCTTAGAAGAAATGTTAAACAGTAAGTGTTCCTTCTAGAGAGTCTGACGGTGAGGAGAAGATTAACCATTTCCCTCAGTCTCTTTTTGAAAGAGTGCTGGTGATAAAGACTGCAGCATGTTACACTGCTAACGAAAAGATCATGCAACACTGGAAATTCAAATGTCCCAGCTTCTCCAAAGGGGAATTCTGAGCAGTCTCCTCCTGTTAAGATTTGTTATTGCTATTGTTGTTGTTGTTATTAGGTCATGGATTTCTCAGACTCCCAGTGACCCTATGAACAAAAGATCTGACCCTGTTCTATCCTTGCCATCCTCACACTTCATGACATACAAGACCCCACTGTAGCAGTCACAGTGTCAATCCACCTAGTTGAGGGTCTTCCTCTCCTTCGCTGACCCTCCATGCTTCATTAAGATTTACAGCCTCAGAAATCCAGTAGAGGGTTGCTGTGAGTCAAAATCAACTTGATGGCAGGAAGCAATTTGCTGTTGTTGTTTTTCTTTTTCAGTTTGCTCTCTCCTGCCACAGAAGCATGCATTCATGTGCAAATACACAATCTAACAACTTGTACTTCAAGTTAGCTGACTTTCAAATAAAATCTCCCATAATCAGAAACAGGAATATATAAGCAGGGCATTTGAAAAAGAACCTAATTTTAATGGAATATTGAAACATTTACAAAGCTTGCTTATTTCTTGTCCAAGCAAATCCTGCTGCCCATTTAACTCTGCAAACACAGTTGTCTATAGTATGTTAAACTATAACATTTGGAGATACGGGAAAAACCAACATGCTAATCTAGTAGGCAACAAACTGAAATGCTTATAGCTAGCTGACAAAGTCGGAAAAGGTAAATCATATAGTTAGACACTACACTCCGAAGCTGTTCATTTAGCCTGGGGTGAGGTTGGGGAGGTTTGGATCTCTTTTAAGAACAACTTCTAAATTGAAGCCTTAAGATGGCATGACTGCATGACTACTAATGGTAGTAGTTTGTAAGGGAGGCTGATATCTCAAGGAAACACAGGGACCATATTCAAGTACTTGAGTACTCAAGTACTCAAGCTTCTCAAGCACCTTCCTCCTGCCATTGTATTATCACGGCAAAAACCCTTATACTGCTCTAGGGTTCAAAAATCCTAATTTATAATGCATACAAATTATATCCTTTAATACAATACAGGATCCCCGCCCGCCCACTCCCCCACCCCCAACCCCACCCCACCCCAGCATAGTGTTTAAACCAAGTGCCCTTATTAGCCGTATAAGACTAAAGAACAGGCTGCCAACTTGTATTCAGATTTTCCGGTGAGTCACTGTGTGATTCTGAAGACACAGGCTTTTTGATGTTTAGTTCCTCAGTCCATAACCAGAGTCTTAAATTGCGCCTCCCACTCCACTCCTACTTTTAGAAGCACCTCTCAACTTCTTCTGCCCTCAGATGAGAGGCTCTATAGACGTGGAAAATTGTTGTTTGGCCATTTCCTATATCCCTCTTTCTAGTATTTCAGTGGTTCTCCTTTTACATCTGAAGGACACTGCAGTGAAATCACTGCTCTGCACAATGGAAGCCACAGCTTAAAATTTCACTGTTGGCGGGGCAGGCTGAGAAGGAGCAAGTCCAGTTTTAACACCACAAATATTTCCAATTACCAAATGTGGGCAGAAGGACTACAAAGAACAAGGCATACTAGAAAGGTCCTTGGTCGTCTTCAAAGCTCCCCTTTCGGGATAAAAGTTCTTCTCTGAGGCTTCCAGGGCAGAAAGCCTGTGCAGGCTGCACACCTGGAGTGCATTAGTGGCCCTGGACTTGAGGTGAAACAGGCTGAATTTCATCTCGAGGCTTCCCACAATCCAGTCTCATAAAAGCACACAGTAATTTACCAGCTTAGGGACATGGCATGGTGTTCAGGGAGCTGAACCCTGGGATTACTTTCCAGAGACGCTGGATAAATCCCCCTGCTGTCATCTGTGTAAACACGCTTTCATCTTGATTACCTTGAGCACAAGGACAGTTTCATTTTGTTTGCTATGGCACATGGTCAAGATCAAAACCCATCCTCAAATCATTCTCATGCATCTCTCCTAAAGCCTATCAAAGAGTACCCAAGCGATGCAGCGAATGAGTGAGTTCTCACATTCAGCTTTATGTTAAACTATAAATAAAATGCCAATGTCCTTGTTGTTTGCTTCTCTGCCCTTACCTGCCTCGTGGAAGTGAGACAGGCTTGTCTTACCAGTTACCCACCTGCTGACTGATATGAATCACCAGCAGACACCAGCATTACCACAGCTAGCAACAGGATTGCTCCTAACTGGAAACCCCTTGTCTTTTCACAGTTTTCTATCTCTCCCGCTCTACCTGTAGGAAGTATAACTCAATATAGGGGTCAGCCAGCCTCCACAGTTGGTGGAGTATATGGAATCAGGCCTCAAGGTATCTCTTCTTATGTCCATCCACTCAGAGATGAGATAGGAAAGAAACCCAATTATTATCTCAATTATTCTCTCAGCAACTAACCCACAGAACAATGAATAAAAGGAAGTACAGACTGAGACCTCAGAACTCTAGATGGTAGCTAAGGTACTAGGAGAGGTGAATGAGTGTGGAAGTGGTGGAGGATCAA
The DNA here is from genome assembly GCF_000299155.1 of Elephantulus edwardii. Taxonomy (NCBI): domain Eukaryota; kingdom Metazoa; phylum Chordata; class Mammalia; order Macroscelidea; family Macroscelididae; genus Elephantulus; species Elephantulus edwardii. Next base: position 19,961,766 of record NW_006399787.1, read on the forward strand.
GGATAGGTCAGTAGACGGGAGAATCTCTTCCCGGACATTGGGAGTATCCATAGCCATTTGGGGATGGGGATGGGGATGGGAAACACTTCAAATGGTAAATACAGAAAAGTAAAGAATCTGAGGGATCCTGAATTTTTTTCAGACAGAAAAAAAATGGCCTTGGGAGTTCACATGTACATGCTACGGGCTGTTGGATGTAGCTGAGACCATAGAGAGACCTGAGACAGATGGACAATAGAACTGGGATGGACAGCAAGACGGGTGGGGTGAATACTTCAGACCACTGGTCAACACAGAGGTGTAACAGCTGCCTGGAATACCAGGGGAGAGCTTATAAAGGAGAACCTAGGGAGGAAAGATAGAAAGAGCCCCCTACTTTCGTCACAGGGAAGTTAAGCCCTACCACTTACATCAGTGTGCCTGCAACCAGCCCACCCCTACCTCTGGTTTGCGTGGGAGTTGGGTGGGGTGTGAATAGGAGGAACATATCTAAGGGGGATAAGAGTGTCCTCTAGTGGTTCTAGAGAAAATAAATTAAGTCCAGACTCCTAGAGTCCCTGTGGGAGTCTCCGGGCTGCCAGTCTTTGCCCCACCTTTCCGCCATGAGATGACCGGTGGAGGTGGCATCCAGCTTTTGGTTGGCAGCTAGCCACCTGGCTCTATACTACCTGATCAGAACTTTTTTTCCTTCTAAAAACTTGAATATGAAATATAAAGCAAAGAGGTAACATTGTGCTCCAAATTCAACAAAAAACAATAAATCACATAAAATACAAAATGGACCAATAAAAAACAAAGCACAAAGAAGAGGAAATATACTTTGCAGAGTTCAGACTAATCAAAATAGTTCTAACTTCCAGACTATGATGCTAAATATATTGAAAGAAATCACACAGAAAATATAAACTAGTGGAGATGAGGAAACAAAATAGAGAAATAAAAGGAGACACTAAATAAAGAAGTTGGAAATAGAGAAGTAAGAGAACCATCGTAACTAAAGAATAAAACAACTGTGAGAAAAATAAAGACAAACACTCAATGATAGAAAATGAATTAATTCACACATTTACTCATTGTCAGCACTAACACAGAGTGAGTGACCCTTCAGCAGGTTTTCAAAGGTTTTAAAACATCTGAAAGAAGAGTGTACATATTTCTCCCTCATAGCAGCTGTTGGATTTGAACCACTTACTTTAGGTTGGCCGTGCAACTCCCTATCCATTAGGCCATCTGAATTCCCTATAAGTGAACAGTTGTTATGTGCTGTCGAGTCAGAACCAACTTACAGTTGACCCTCAAGCAGATTTTAGAGGCTGTAAATCACCTTAGAAGGAGTTTGCCCATCTCTCTCCTATATAGCCCTTGAATTGCAAGATAAAATAACAGAATTTACCCATTCATGAGAGAAAAATAGACCTGCAAAATTTTTAAAAATGAAGAAAAGCAAACAAACCCCCCCCAAAAATATGGGACTAAGTGAGGAAATCAACTGATGGACCACCAATTGACATATTTCAGCATATTTCAGTGCCCTGGAGACACTTACCAGGTTATGCAAAGACATCTGGAAGACAACTACCTGCCAAACTGACTGGAAGAGAACTGTATTTAAAATCCCATACAATAAAAAGGTGACCTGACAGAGTGTGGAAAGTATCAAACAATATCACTACTATCACAAGATACTGCTTAAGATTATCCAAAAATGACTGGAAGAGTTTATAAGCAGAGAACTACCAGAGGTGCAAGCTGGGTTTAGAAGAGGTGCTAGGGACATCATAGCCAACATTTAAATGCATCTTGGCTGAAAGCAGAGAGTTCAAGAGGAATGTCTATCTGTGTTTCATTATTATGCAAAAGCATTTGACTGGATCACAACAAATAGTGGCTAATGTTGGGAAGAAGGGGAATCCCATGCACTCATGTGAAATCTATATTTGATTCAGGATCAGGAAAGGTATGCATCAGAGGCGCATCCTATCTCAATACCTTTCAATCTATACACCAAGAAGATCATTCAGGAGGCTGGACTTTATGAGAAGGAATGTGGCATCTGAATTGGAGGAAGATTCATCAACAATCTGTATTATGCAGATGACACAACCTTGCTTACCGAAACTGAAAAGAACATAGTTGTTTGCTGCAGAAGGTCAAGGACTGTAGACTTCAATATAGATTGATGTCCAACATCAAGGAAACAAAGATTCCCACCAATTGGCAGCTTCGTGAGAGATGAATAAGAGACTGAGATCGTTAACAACTTCAGGTTGTTAACAATGACAACAAAAACCACTAGAATTACTGGAATCTATAAAATCAATTTATGTTTCTCTACTCATATATCTATTTTTATTAAATTCTTGTTGTTACGTGCCATCAAGTCACTTGCAAATCATAACGATCCTATGTACTACAGCTCTGAACCCTGCTCTATCCTGTGCCAACTTCATCGGCTCTGCACACCTACCCCATTACCTCAGTCACTGAGTCAATCCATCTCATCCAGGGTCTTCCTCTCTGTGCTGTCCCTCCACCCTCCCAAACATGATGTCCCTCTTCAAGGACTGGTGCTTCCTTTGCAACATGCCCAAAGTATGTCAGACAAAGTCTCAGAATCCTTACCTCCAAGGAGCAGCCTGGTTTCACTCACTCCAGGATGAATCTGTTTGTTCTCCTAGCAGTCCATGGTACATTCAATACTCTTCTCCAGCACCACAGCTCAAAGGCATCAAATATGTTTCTATCATCCCTAGTCATTGTCCAACTTTCTTATTCATAACATGTAATTGCAAAGATGATGGCCTAGATCAGACACACCTCAGTCTCTAGACTGACATCATTGCTCTTCAGTATTCTGGAGAGGTCCCTGGCAGCAGACATTCCCAAGGCAATTTGTCTTATGATTCCCTGGTCACTGACACCAAGAGTGTTGATTGTGGAGCCAACCAAACTGAAGCTGTTAACAATTTCAGTCTCTTCACTGTCTATTATGATACTGCCAATTGGCCCAGTGGTGAGAATCTGTTTTCTTGATGTTGACCATCAATCCATATTGAAGGCCACAATCCTTGATCCTCTGTAGCAAGCACTTCAGATCATCCTCAGTTCAGCAAGAAAGGTTGTATCATCTGCATAACACAGGTTGTTGATGAGTATTCCTCCAATCCTAATGCCACATTCCTCCTCATAGAGCCCAACCTCCCAGATAATCTATTTTACATATAGATTGAAAAAGTATGGATTAAATTAGGGAAAGCATTTTTATTTAAAAAAATATATAAACTTACGTAGTTTTCGAGAAGTATCCCAGCATTGTTTATAGAGTATACATATGTTGTTGTTGTTGTTAGGTGCCATTGAGCCAAGTACAGCTCATATCGACCCTATGAACAACAGATCTAAACCCTGTCCTAACCTATGCCATCTTCACACTTCCTGACATATTAGATCCCACTGCAGCAGTCAATGTGTCAATCACCTGGTCAAGGGTCTTCCTCTCCTTCACCGACTCTCTGCCTTTCTGAGCATCACATCCCTCTACAGGCTCCTCCTGGCAACATTCCTGAAGAATGTGAGGCATAGCCTCATCATCTTTGCCTCCAAAGAGCACACTGGCTACATCCTCTCCAAGACATATTTGTTTGTTCTTTTAGTAGTCTACAGGATGTTCAGTACTCTTCTCCAACACATCTCAAAGGCATCAATTCTTTTTCTGCCATGCTTATTCATTGTCTAGCTCTTATATGTACCTTAATCCTCAAACTGACATCATTACTCTTCAAAATTTGGACAGGTCTCTCATTGTAGACTTTCCCAGTGCAATATGTTTCTTGACTTCCTGACTGCTAGTCCTACGGGTGTTAACTGTGGTCCCAAGTAAGATGAATTTGTTGACAGTTTCACTCTTTTCTCCATCTATCTTGTTGTTGTCTATCGGTCCAGTGCTAAGAATCTTTGTTTTCTTGACACTGAGATGCAATCCATAGTATAAGTATCTAGGAAGAAATATATTTTTCTAATATGCAGCTTTGGATAATGTACATTTTTCTTGATATACAATTAATGACAATTAATAGAAGAATTTATCAATACTGCAAAGCACAATATCAACACACAAAACTGAAATGGGTCCCGAGGCTTTGCCTCACATACTTTGGGCATGTTGGTAGGAGGGGCTATTCCTTGGAGAAGTACATGATGCTGGGAAGGGTGGAGGGTCAGCGAAGGAGAGGAAGACCCTCGATCAGGTGGACTGACACAGTGACTGCTGCAATGGGCCCTTGTACGTGTGTGTAAGTCTGAGGATGGCGCAGGACAGGACAGGGTTCAGATGTTTTGTTCATAGGATCACTATGAATCATATTCCACTAGGCGGCACCTCACAACAACAATTCAAAAAAGAAATCAAGTAAATAATACCATCTAGAATATTCTCTAAATTGACAACATAGTTGGGAATTAACTTAACCAGGGCATAAAAGACATAAAATGAAAACATTATAAAGCACGACTACATGCACTACTAAAGGAGACCTATGAAAAGGGAGAGAAATCCTGTGCCCATGGGTTAGAAGATCAGTAAAATAAAAATACCAACTTTATCTAAAGCAATCTACATGTAATATAATTCTGATAAAGATTCCAACATGTTTTCTGAAATGGAAACGCCAATGGCCAAGTTTTAGAGAGAAGTGGGGGGAAAATTCCAAATGGCCAAAGATGTTTTAAAAAAATTGTACAAAACAGGAGGTCTCATGCTCCTCAATATGAAAACATACTATTCAGTCATTATAATCAGTCTTATATTGGCCCAATGGTAGACACATAGATCAGTGGAATGAAATTGAGAACTCAGAATTGACCCCATACAGCTACAGATAATTGGTTTTCAACAAAGTTCATTCAGTGGGGTAAAAACAATCTCTTTGAGAAATGATGTTAGCAAAACTGGATATCCTCAGAAAAGAGTAACAGGACTCATACCTCACACCATACAAAAACTAATGAAAAATGTTTCAGAGCTAAACTGTTAAGTCTAAAGTCATGATATTCCTTGAAAACAACATAAGGAGATAATTATGGAAAATCTTTTTTAAAGCTTGTTGTTGTTTTGTACCATCGAGTTGGAACCGACCCAAAGCTGACCCTCCACTGGGATTTCAGAAGTAGTAATTGCACTGCTCTCAGGGACCCCTCTAGAATACTGAAGAACAATTATGCCAGTCTGGAGACTAAGGTGCATCTGATACAGGCCGTGGTCTTTATAACTACTGCTATGTGTCAGAGAGCTGGACAAAAACTAAGGATGATAGAAGAAGGATCGATGCCTTTGAGTTGGGGTGCTGGAGAAGAGTGTTGATCACACCATGAACTGCCAGAACAAACAGACCTGTCCTGGAGAGGGTGAAACCAAGCTGTTCCTTGGAGGCAAAGACTTTGAAGTTCTACTCCTTGAAGAAAAACATCATTTTCGGAAGGATGGAGGGACAGTGCAGGAGAGGAAGGCCCAGGATGAGAAGGATTGAATGATGGGACCTCACAAGAATTCAAAACTTAGGCTTATCAAAAGACCTCTTTAAAGGATTAAAAAAACATAGGGTCACACAATTTGATAGGTGGAGGGAGGAGTGGGTAAAAGACAAGGGAAAGATCCTGTGTGAAAAACAATGTATATGAACTTTATGAACTTTGTGAGTAAACCAGTATAAAACTTAAAAAAATTAAATGGCTTGGAGTAGGGTGATTGATAGAACTTTAGAAACAACTTATCTTATAAATACCTGATCAATGCCTTTGAGTTGGGGTGCTAGAGAAGAGTATTAAACATAGCATGGACCGAGAGAACAAACAGGTCTGTCTTGGAGATGATGAAACCAAGTTTCTCTTTGGAGTCAAGTAATTTGAAGCTCAGTCTCACATACTTTGGGCACACAGCCAGGAGGGACCAGTCCTTGGAGAAGGACATCATGCTTGCAAGGGGGAGACACAGCACAGAAGAGGAAGACCCTGGGTGAGATGGATTGACACAGTAACTGGGGTAATGGGGTTTGGTGTAGCAAAGTTAATGAGACTGGCTCAGGATAGGGCAGGATTCAGAGCTCTTACACATCAGATTGCTGTCAGTTACAGGTGACTCAATGGCACAGAACAACAACAACAATACCTTCATCATCAAAGTCAAGTATTTTCTGTCTAAAAAAGAACTTCATATTGTTCATCTCTATCAATACTGACCTATCACTCTGCAGGATGACTCCCCATTCCCAGATCATACCCAGACAGATACATCTATGATCACATTGTTGAATAAGCAAGTATGGGCAAAATATTACAGAAAAGTAAATAAAGGATCAGAACCCCCAATTCACTATTCTTTTTTTTTTCTATAATTATATTTTATTAATT
>NW_006399787.1:19974567-19982797 GCF_000299155.1 Elephantulus edwardii
GGCGTTCCCCGGTCTGGCGGCGGCGTTCCCCCGCCGAATGTCTGTTTTAATTGTCCAATTGCCACAGTGCTTGTCGAAGCCAGTTCTGATTAATCTCTTTTGTCCCCAATTCACTATTCTTCATGAAATTCAATGTTCTTAAAATTCAGGCTATGGTTCAGAATCTATCAGAAGCTACAGTAATGAAAGGTGACAGGTGATGACACATTTTATTAAACTTATCCAACAGAATGAGTCACTGAGCTAGACAACACTGTGTCCTATACATTCTCTAAAACGTTGAAGGATTGTTGATATCATCAGCCAAGCTCTAGCCACAGAATGCCAGGTTGGTTGATGGGCACCATGTGTAGCATCCCTTCACACACACAGAAAGAGAGAGAGAGAGAGAGAGAGAGAAAGAGAGAGAGAGAGAGAGAGAGAGAGAGAGAGAGACTGACTTTCTGTCATTTATGCAAGGACTAACTATAACAAAGCAGATGTAAACTTGTCAGACCTAGTATTTAGGGATTCATACAAGCTATTGTACTTCTCAAGTGACTCTCACAGTGTGACACTCTGAAGGACACATAGTCAATTTGCTCCTGTCACAGACTAGCACCTAGAGTTTAATGGTGGTCTTGTTCCAAACTTCTTAAGTTGATGGAGAAAATACACAAAATCATTATAGCAAAAAGAACTGACACTGAAAGAGTTCAGAAAGTACCATATACACAGGAGCCAATGGTACTGAATGAGGAAGTGGAAGCTGCATTGAAGGAACTGGCAAAAAAATAAGGCAACAAGAATCAATAGACTACCAATTGATTTGTTTCAATAACAGATGAAGTCCTGGATGTGCACTGGGAAAGTGTAGTTAAGGAACTCGCCAAATTATTGAGGAGTAACAATGCCAGTTTGAAGACTAAGATGCTTGATTCAAGTCATGGTCTTTCCAATAACTTTCTATGCATCTGAGAGCTGGACTATGAAAAAGGATGACAGAGCAAGGTTGATGCTTTTGACCTGTGATGTTGGAGAAGATCACTGAACATCCCATGGACTGCCAAAAGAACAAGCACATGTATCTTGGAGGAAGTGCAGCCAGAGTGCTCTTTGGAGGCAAAGATGATAAAGCTTCACCTAATATACTTCAAGCATGTTGCTAAGAGGGGCTATTCCTTGGAGACAGATGTGATGCTTGGAAAAGCAGAAGGTCAGCAAAGGAAAGGAGGACCCTCAACCAGGAGGACTGACATGGTGACTGCCACAATGGTCTCTAGTGTGTCAGGAAGCGTGAAGATGGCACAGGACAGGACCAGGTTCAGATCTGTTGTTCACAGGGCCACTATGAGTCATATTTGAGTCAACAGCAACTGACAACAACAACTTTCTCCCAACAGATACAATAATAGGGCATAATATTTTGAGTTTTGTACTTCTCTAAATTATATTACCAGATATGCTCTTTCAAAAACATTCCATATAATGTATATAAACTGTGATTTCTGTGTGTGCTATGACATAGAAGAATAGAAAGCATTGCTCACGACAAAGATCAGAAAGAAACCAATTATCAACTAAGTCAACAAACATTTTCCCAACACTTGCTGAGAACAAGGCCATGTGATACAGTGCTGTTCATATTCCATACCCTGGATTCCTGTCTGCAGGTCAGAGATAACACAATGCATTTGCTTCAGAGGAATGATCTCAGGGTAATAACAGTTACAAGTCCTTTGAGGTTTTGGATGAAGAAAATAAAAAGTGCATCCAGATACCTATTTTTAATTGGCTGTGAAGTGTGCCTTATCCTCAATTAAATTCTTTCCAAAGAAAAAGACATGATAACAGAACTTCATCCTAACAACAAAGTAGATAGAGTGTGAGATCCGGGGATTATATAAGAAGAATATCTACCAAATTTTAATGTAGCAAGGAAATTACATCCCAGCAAACAGTAATTCAACTTTAAAAGGAATGCTTAGCACATACTGTTAACAACTCCTTTATCTTCAAAGGAGAACTATTAGTGAAGGAAAAAGGGATTTTGGAGTACTTTGCAGGAAGGTAGCACTGATCTCACTAACTTCTATGTCAAAATGCCAATGTAGAAACACACTTCTACAATACTTCTCCAACCAAGCTCTTGGCATTAGCTGTGATGTAGACCGCAAAGCAATTTTATATAAACATTTCTTTCCCAGTGCTTTCTACCTCACCCATTCCAACAAAATTAAATACTCTGATAATAGTTCTGATCTCCAAGAATCCTGTATTGTATTCCTTAAAAAATAGGACTATACAGTATTTCATAAATAATCCAAGAATTGGCATTGCCATCTACAAATGAAAAGGACAATAAAACAGATGTACCAGACTGGGAGAATTTCCATAAAGATTTACTGAACAGTCTCTTTTTCCTTGATCTCATATTCTAACATATTCCAACGTGCTCGCTATAGGTCAGCACTGGAAAGAAGTACCTGCTTTTCAGATTCCTTAAAAAAAATCCTTTGTTGACTTTAAGGAACAAGAGTAAATTGAAAACCATGATCTTCTAACTCATAATAATGAAGGATTTAAATGGGCTGTGTATCACACAATTACTTGAATCATCCTAGACTTAATCTAGCCTCTAAGCCTCTAATGCCCGCTGTCCATTTGCTTACCATTAAGTAGTTAACCTTCTATCTGCATTCATGAGACTGGGAGAAGTGGCAAAAGAAACACTGATGTTGTTGTTGTTAGGTGCCTTTGAGTCCAGTAAGTCTCTTAGTAACCCTATGAACAGCAAATCTCAACCCTGTCCTATCCCGTGTTATCCTCATCATATCTGACACACATGAACCCATTGCTGCAGTCATTATGTCAATCCATTTTATGCAGGGTCTTCCCCTCTCATTGATCTTCCAAGTATGATGTCCCTCTTCTAGGTATAGCTTTTCCTAGCAACATGTCCAAAGTATGTGAAAAGAAGCTTTGTCATCTTTGCTTCCAAAGAGTATTTTGGTTGTCCCCTTTCCAAGACATATCTGTTCTTTTGGCAGTCAATTGGATATTCACTATTCTCCAATTCCACATATCAAAAGCATTAATTCTTCTTTTGTGTTCTTCATAATAGTCCAGCTCTAAGATGCATGGCAACTGATTAAAAACATCATGGCTTGAACCAGGCACACTTTAGTCTTCAAACTAACATCACTGCTCTTCAGTAATTTAGAGAGGTACCTGCAGTGTTAGCCTAAAGTTGTTTTTTTAGCTATCTTTGGTCTCCAGCTACTTTAACTATGGTCTTGCAAATCATCAACATCTATTCCCACACTGGCAAGGTTTGAGGGAGACTGGAGCAAGACCTTGTTGAGAGCAAGGCTCTGGTGATGAGATCCTGGTAATGGTGGTGGTGAGATTGTAGCATTGCTGTGGGAACACTGTAGCAAGGTGTAACCAGAGGATCCACAGTTAAAGGTTTTACTTTTCTTCATGGATAATTAAGGAGAAGCTGACTTATAACTGCTCTGGGGTAAACCTTGCTGGATGATTTCGATTTGTGCTACAGAAATGAACCTGGACTTTTACAATTTGGAAAGCTGTGCCTTGGTACTATTGGGCTAAAACCTGGATTTACAGTAGGTAAAATTCTTTGCATCTCCCACTTTCCAACTTATTTCCCTAATAAACCCCATTCTTGGTACAACAACTAAAAACAAAAGTCTGTAAGTCAACAACGAATATTAGACCTCTTGTTACGGTATGGCCGTCAAGGCACCATGGGACTAGGCTATGAGGTCTTTCTCTGTTTTCTGCTCTGGGGTGGTGACAAGCTGTTCTATTTTCACTTCCTTTGGTCCTTTTTTTGAGAAATGCTCATATATGGGTCATGCAGATGACACAGCATTGCTTGCTGAAAGTGAAGAGGATTTGAAATGCTTGCTGAAGAAGATTATAAAGAAGATTATAGCCTTAAATATGGACTGCATTTCAACAACAAAAAGACAAAAATCTTCACCATCTGACTGATAAGTAACATCATGATAGATAGAAGAAAGATTTACAAAGTCAATGATTTTATTTTACTTGGATCCACAACAAACACCCTTGGCACCAGTAGTCAGAAGATCAGTAGACAAAGTGCAATTGGACGAATCTTCTGCCAGGGACCTCTCCAAAGTACTGAGGAACAATGATATTCATTTTAAGACTAAGGTGCATCTGATTTAGGCCACAATATTTTCAATCAAACTTGCTATGCCTCTGAGAGATGGACGATGACTAAGGATGACAGAAGAAGAATCAGTGCCTCTAAGTTGTAGTGTTGGAGAGGTGTACTGAATATCCCATGTACTGCCAAAACAACAAACAGATATGGCTTGGAAAAGTGCAGCCAGAATCCTCCTTTGAAGCAATGACGGTGAAGTTTCATCTCACATATCTTAGACATGCTTCTAGGAGAGGTTATTTCTTGGAAAGCAACAACATGCTTGGAAAAGTGGAGGGTCAGCAAAAGAAGGAAACCCCCTCAATGAAACAGACTAACACAATGATTGCAGCAATGGGCACAGCACAGGACAGGGTTTAAATTTGTTTTTCATATGGTCATACTAGACTCAATGGCACCTCACAACAACAACACTTGCAGTTCATGTGATATTATATATCTTATGGCTTTCTAGGGTCTGGAGTAAAAAATATTTCCTGGAAACAAATCTTAATCTTCAATATTATTCTCTAATTTTTGTCTCTTGGTAGTCAGGCTCTGAAAAAAAATTCTATACTTGTTTTATGATGTGACTCAATTGTGGATGGCAAACTTGATGATAATATTGTAAAGAGTGATTTAGAACAGACCTCTAGTGAAAAACACAACTTAGTCTTTCTTGGCACGGTACAGTTGATTAATACACTCTGGACCTATGAAACACATACTCCTGTAGCTAATTGAAACAATCCAGAAGCCTGCTCTGGTAGTTTACCTGGGTGATACTGTTCTATTACTCTATCCTCTTGGTATTGTCATAGTTATTTCTTTTTAAGGTTGGTTACCATATAATTCTTAGAAAATTCATAGTCCACAGTTTTTAAAAAAGTTTTCACATTATTTACAAGTTTCCAATGGGAAATGTTAGCACTATAAATGCGTCAATGTTCATCTTCCCTTGAGAACAAAAAGCTTTAACATATGCTATTTTGTTTCAGTTTTCAGTGCCTTGCCTAAACTTATCTAGTGGCAGATACAATAACACATACTGTCTTTCCAAAGAGACATAACTGAGTTTTCTCAGATGAAGCCAGTTATGAAGCTCAAAAGTTAATTTGGACTTGCCAAGTTTTAGCACTGTTGTTGTTATTGTTATGTGCCGTCGAGTTGCTTGCGACTCATAGCGACCCTATGTACAACAGCCCTAAACTCCGCTCTGTCCTGTGCCAATCGCACTGTCTCTGACACTCCCATCCCAATTATCCCAGTCACTGAATCAATCCACCTCATAAACTTTATTATCTCACTTTTTCAAAAGTGTCTAAGATTTTAAGAGCTTACTCTTTTGAAAGCAGCATATTGGATAAGAGTGCAGACTTTGGAGATAATTGGAACTGAGTTTGAATCTTAGTTCCCCTATTTACTGCTATGGACCAAGCACTTCACCTTTCCATGCCTCATTTTTCATCTACCCACACAATGTTCCAGAAAATAACTCAAGTGTAACTTGATGGAGTTCCCTAGATAATATCAGCTTCTTCCTCTTTAGAAAGATTGAAACATTCTGAGGATCTAGGAAAGAGAATACAGCACCTACTGGAGTCTGAGCCCATAGGGAAATTCAGCCTATTATACCACAGTCCTGGAGATGGACTAAAAGATGCAGTAAATAAGCATTCACTGCAGTACAGGACAGGATGAAGAAAATAGGTACCACTCACGACATCAGACATTGTGAATATCTACATCTCAGCTGCCTGGAACTTAAACAGACCCAGTCACTCCAAAATTTTAATATGGTTTGGGAATCTCAAAAGAACCCTACACTTAACTTGTGAGGTACGAGCGTACAAGACCATTGATTTACAAGGAAATGCATCACAGACTGGATCAGCAGTAGCTCTTCATACACAACCTAAAATAGGCACTTTTCAGCTGTGCTATCCGCAGTCAGCTATGGCTGTGAGGACTAATGATCTCAGAAGCAGGAGGGAGGGCTAGGGACAAGTGCACTGTAACAGTCATACTTAAAATGAAGAAAATGGAAATAATCAGGCTGACACATTTAATACTTAAATTACTCTGCATGACTGATGAAACACAAATGCCATACCTCTTTGGTATGCTTTATTTCTATTATAAACACAGTAACTCTCTCTGATGTTAGTAAATGCACTTCGAATTTATTCCTCCATCAAAGACAATGAAGGATGGAAGGGAGAGTTGGAAACTTTAACCATACTTTATATGGTTAAAGATGAGGATGGAACAAGTGAGGTTAAAAAGAATGCAGTATATCAATATTATAGATTATGTGCAACTGAATCAATCTATTGCTTTATTTCACGTTTGAGTAGCTCTCCGGGAGTTCTGGTGGACTAGTGGTAACAAGCTGTGTTGCCAACTCAAAGGCATGTGGTTCAAATCTCCCAGTTGCTCCATGGGAGAACAATGGACAGTCTCTTCCCATGCATTTTACTGCCTCTGACAACCTGCTGTAGGGTCAATTATGAATTGGTTCACTCTTGACAGTACATAACAACAAGTAACCCTTCAGTGAAATATTGGTCACAGGATATAAAGTACAGTTGGAAAAAGGGAAAGAAAATTTTGTCCCTCTCTACAGGCAAATATTAATATTTACAGCACTGAATGCCATTATTTATAAGGATGAACATAAAAGTAAAAATTTAGGTGTAAATTGTACCACTGGATGAACTATATCCTCATATACTATAACTCTGTCCCTATAAATGAGTATTATTTGACTAAGGTTTCATTTAATTAATCCAACTCCCTTCAAGGTTTAATAGGTGCATAGTAGGTTTTTAGGTCTTATTGAGAAAGTGACATTAAAAGAAAGACTTGCAGAGGATGAAGGAATCAGTAATGTGGACATAAGAGAGGAAGATTACTTCAGTGACTAACTCTGACCCGGTTTTAAGACTGAGTCTTAAGTGTCTGACTCAGGACATGGTCTTTTCAATCATTTGCTATGTATCTGAAAAGGTGGATAAATAAATAAGGATGGTAGAAGGAGAATCAATGCCTTGTCACAGAGAGCTGAATATTCCATGGACTGCCAAAAAAAAAAATCCAATCAGATATGTCTTTGAAAAAGTGCAGCCAGAGTGCTTCCTAGAGGCAAGGATGGTGAAACTTCATCCCACATACATATTTTTGGGCATGTTGCTAGGAGACATTATTCTGTGGAAAGTTGGAGGGTTAGTTAAAGAAAGGAAGCCTCTCAATGAGATAGACTGACATAGTATTTATAGCAATTGGCTTAAGTATGTAAGAGATGGTGAGGTGGTGAGGATGGCACATGATAGGACAGGGATCAGATCTGTTTGTTGTTCATAGGGTCCCTATGAGTCGTACTTGACTCAATAGCACATAACAACAACCACCTTGATCCAACCCAATGGATCTTAGTTTTGGTCCCAATCGATATACTATCACCTAAATGTTCTTGACTTTCTTCTAGTATTGTTCAGAATGGAGGAGGATAGAAAGTATTTGCTGCAGAAGGTCAAGGAATGAAGTCTTCAATATGGATTGAAGCTCAACATCAAGAAGTCAAAGATTCTCACAACTGGGCCAACTGGCAGCACCATGATAGATGGAGAAGAGATTGAAGTTGTTAACAATTTCAGCTTGTTAGGCTCTACAATCAACACTCTTGGTACCAGCAGTCAGAAAACCAAAAGATGAATTACATTAGGGAAATCTGTTCTCAGGGACCATTCCAGGGTACTAAAGAGCAATGATGTCAGTCTAGAGACTAAGGTGAGCCTGATTCAGGTAATCATCATCACAGTTACTTGCTATGCATCAGAAAACTGTAAAATAAATAAGGATGAGGGGAGCTCTGGTGGCCTAGTGGCAAGGAACTGCAACTACAATCCCAGAGGCGCATGGTTCGAATCCACCAGATGCTCTGCCGGGGAAGAAGGGAAAATCTCCTCCTGTACCTGTCAGATCTGATTTGACGGTACACTCACACAAAAATAATAAAATAAAATAAAATAAATTTTTAAAAATTAAATAAAT
>NW_006399787.1:19982997-19991999 GCF_000299155.1 Elephantulus edwardii
AGAAGAACATCATGCTTGGAAGGATGGAGGGACAGCACAGGAGAAAAAGATCCCAGATGAGATGGATTGACATAGAAACTAGGGTAATGGTGTAGGTGTGTCAGAGACAGTGACGCTGGTTCAGGATAGGGCAGGGTTCAGATTTACTGTAAACAGGGTCACTATGAATCATAGGTGACTCAATGGCACACAACAACAACAACTATCCTAAACTCATAAACTTCCTTTTAAAATAGCTTGATGAAAGTGTTTCTCAGAAAGGTTCAAAGCACTGTATCCAAACTGTTTCCATCTTATCCAGGAGACACTGAGTTCCACCAAGACTATTTCCTTGCCTTAGTCAAATTGTGTTGCTGTCTTTCCCACAGCTGTTCTTAAGACCACTGCTATTCCTTGACTATCTGTACTCTAAAATATAACAGAAAGTGGAACTTACCCCAGAAACTCTATAAGAAAACAAACTAGTTCATGCAAAACAGAAAAAAAAAATAGAAGAATGTGCATAGGTCATTAGGACAATGAGGGGAGACTGAGAATAGGTGGTTGTTAATAAAAATAATAGTCAGTGCTAAACTGGAAACATTATGATTAAATACTCTTAAGACCTGCCTTACTCAGTGGCATAATTACAAAGATGTCCTGCAGAGTAAGTGTCTAGTGGTTGAGGTTTTAGTGGCTAGAACTTTCCCCTTCATAGGCCCATATGTGGCTGCAGAGGTCAACATAATGACCTCTGTAGGAGTATTTTGTATATTTTACCCATCTTAAGACCTTACTCTTTCAAAGCTATGAATGCTTCCTTAAATAAATGTTTATCTATGTAGTCTAGTGGTTACAAACCAAGGAAAAAAACATAGACACTACTCCATATTCTGCCACTGTTACTCAGCATAAAAAATTTGGAAATAATTTCTCTAAGTTCTCTCTGCTGAGAAACTTAGACATCAGTGCTGAGAAACTTAGACATCAGTGCTCCTGACCCAATTCCTAGAGAACTTTATACAAAATCAGTCAGATTGTAGGTGATTCTTACCCTACAGAAGGTACCTGGATCCTGCAATTCAAATCACTGTATAAATAATGCTCTATTCTTGTTACGGCTAAGATCCTAATTAGGATTTTCTGTTTACAGGAGGAAATGCCTGCAGCCCAGAAGATTAATTCCTCAGTCAGAATTCACTGCACTCATTGACTTCTGCATCTCAGAACAAGATGCCCAGGTCTCGGGTCTTGCTCATACAGACAGGACAGCAAGGTTTTAGTAAGTTTTTTGCAAGGAAGGAAAAGAACATAAAATTTTATCTTTAAGACTGACCTAGACTCCAATGGCAACAGATCAAACATAAAACTGTATTAACTACAAATGGCTGTACTTGGCTTTATAAATAACAAAATTATGCCTCAGTGGGTTAGATATTGAAAATTATATTAAGAGTGCACACTAGTTTGAATTCTGTGACTGCAGAACTTTTGGCAAGTCAAAACTTCCCTAAGTCCAACATCCTTATTTTAGGGGGGGGGGGCAGGTGGGATTCTTTTTCTTTCTTTTTTTTTTCTGAGTTTTCACAAGCAATAAGCTTTAATATATATATCTCCAAAAAACATGCCTAAAGCTGTGTGATCAGTCACATCACTTTCAGAGTAACACAAAAGCCCAACTCCCTAGGCTGCAGGTACCCTTCCACTGCAGTGATAGGAGACCTTGGAGATTCGGCTTAGAAATGAGTAAACAGATTACACTACAGGAAGGGCAAGCTACTAGGGAGGGAAGCCAATGGGGGTTAATCATTCACAGGATTAAGTGTCTTATTTCTCTTTCATAACACAGACTTGACTGGCTGGAAACATACCCAGCCAAGCACAAAAAAAAGCCATCAGTGGTTAAAAGGAAATAATTGAATGGGAAAGGAACCATGGTTCAGGTCACATCATTTTCATTCTCTTGCGTTCTTTCTTTCAGGGTCTTTATTCACTTGAAGTTTGTGAGCTATCAGTTAAACCTGGATACACAGAGACTCAATTATTTATCTTGCCAGCACAACCTCTTACATATTATATGAATGAGCCTTATAAACAAACTTACTAATTCTTGTGGGAGAGCTTGGCAAAAATTCACATTCCTTTTCTTAGGCCCTTGCAAATGGTTCTGTGATTTACACATATATGCCTTTTAATCTAGCTAAGTGTCTTAATCTTCCAAACCAAAAAGTAGAAATTATTAATTAGACCCTGTCTTAAAAAAGGACTCATTATCTTCACACAGTTGGTCTAACTTTGTTGATCCCCATGTTGCTGAAGTTAAGCCATTCTTCTTCCAACCACAGTGGACTGATTTCAGCAGAACTTCCAGACTAAAACAGACTAGAAAGAAAGTCCTGGAAACTGAATTCTAAAATTAGTTGTGAAAAATCCTACAAGTCACATTTAAGATGTGTGTTGGAAGTTGAGCACCCCAGGTTGGAAGGTACTGAATGCATGTTAAGTGCTATTAAAATGGACTCACAGATGTCAATGACTATCAGGAGGGAGGAATAGCCAGAAGCATTTTCATCTGTTTTACATGAAGTCACCTTCACCCTGAGTCAGAAGTGATTCAATAACAACATCAATGAAGGGGAAATCCATTAGCCCTTGGCTCTCCTTTCCTTCAATATGTTTGTACTCTGTGATGTGATCAGAGGACAAGTCAGCAAGGACAGGACAAATGTGCACACAGTAGGCTAAGACTGTGAAGACAGAAAACCATACAGGACCCTCCTTTCATCAATGAAGAAACATTCCTTTGTCCCTTCTAAACAAGAACTCCCTTAGATCTAAGGGAGAAGAGAAGGTGCAAAGTGAACCATGGGAGGTACTGCTTGGCTGAAGCCTTGCCAGAACATACTAAAAGGAATGCGTTCAAACAAGCTGATAAATATACAAACTTAAAAGTGTTCATGGCCTAGAGGTGTGAGAGGTTTAAATACTGACCTAAATGAAGATGAAATGTGACTAGGTAAGAGGAGATCTAATATAGTATTTAATTTTTTGTTAAGAAAAATAATTCAAGTGAAAAATACTAGAAGTTTTAATTTTTCTCCAAAGATAATCTCACTGCATAAAGACCTCACTTTCCTCTCATCTGTATAGGCTGAATGATACCAAGAGAAAACAGAGATGGATTAGATAAGCTAAAACCTCTGTAACAAGAAGAAAATTCTTCTTTAAACAGAGGCACTCACTCATTTGAGGCTGGGAAGCAATCCACCTGTTCACACACAAAAATTAGAGACTTTTATTAATCGTGAAGATATAAAGAAGTGGCCAACTTGTATGTTGATCTAGAACTTTCCTTCGAGAATAGGGATGGAACTTCTCATGTCACCTAACTAAAGTCTGCTTTGCTCCACTTCAAGTTCAAAAGCAAGGCATAATGCTTTTATTCCTGGAAACCTTGGTGTAAAAGTGAGTGATAAAATGATTCCCTTAAAAATAATAATAAACCTTTTGCTATGAAGATAGGGCCAAAAGCGAAGAAGGAAGCCCCTGCCCTTCCAAAACTGAAGCCAAAGCAAAGGCATTAAAGGCCAAGAAGGCAGTCCTGAAGGGCATCCACAGCCAAAAAAGAAAGAAGATCTGCACATCATCCACCTTCAGGCAGCCTAAGACTCTGAGACTCTGAAGGCAGCCCAAATACTCCCAGAAGAGCGTCCCCAGGAGAAACAAGCTTGACCACCAGGCCATCATCAAATTTCCCCTGACCACTGAGTCAGCTATGAAGAAGATAGAAGATAACGACACACTTGTGTTCATTATGTGTGTCAAGGCCAACAAGCACCAAATTAAACAAGCTGTAAAGAAGCTCTATGATATTGATGTGGTCAAGGTCAACACTTTGATTAGGCCTGATGGAGAGAAGAAGGCCTATGTTTGACTTGCTCCTGACCATGATGCTTTGGATGTTGCCAACAAAATTGGGATCATCTAAACTGAGTTCAACTGGCTCATTCTAAATACAAATTTTTCTCGCCAAAAATAAAATAAAATAATAATAATAAAACTTTTATGTGCAGAACCAGAAATCAATTGCTGTTGAGTTGATTGCAACTCATGGTGGGCCATGAATATCAGACCAAACTGTGCCCCACAGGACTTTCAGTGGCTCGTTTTTCAGAAGTATCTCACCTGACTTTTCTGCCTAAATGCCTGAGTGGATTAAAATGTCCCACATTTCTGTTAGCACCAAGTCCATGAACCATTTGTACCCCTCCAAGACTTCTTTATGCTCAGAAGTGACCACAAAAGGTCCTACATATATTGTCTTTGCAAAACACAAAGGGACTGTGAACGACCTATATTCAGAAGAATGATTCCCCAAAATACGTTACAAACATAAGCTAGGTTATCATGCCTCCAATAAGACTGCTTACAAAGAGGTTTTGATGGAATATTACAAATGATAAATGGTAAGTGAAAATATTCTATAAAATTAAAAATAAATTATGAGCTAAATTATGCAAAGAAATAATATTTACAGAAAATAAGATGAGAAAGAAATTTA
This sequence comes from Elephantulus edwardii, assembly GCF_000299155.1. NCBI lineage: Eukaryota > Metazoa > Chordata > Mammalia > Macroscelidea > Macroscelididae > Elephantulus > Elephantulus edwardii. The sequence goes on from NW_006399787.1 coordinate 19,987,538, forward strand.
ACAAAGTATTATTAATAATAATTATTACAGGATGGAGTTACAACTGATTAATTTTATATAATAGTTTTTAGATACAATACACACACCATAACACTCACCCACTGAAAATCATTCAATGGTTTTTAGTACAAGTACAGAATTAATGCAACCATCATCATAACTTCAGAATATTTATACCATTTCATAAAGAAACTTTTCCCTTTAGTATCACACTTCAAATTCCCTATGTGTAAGCAGCCACTAAATCTCCTTTCTGTCTCCATAGATTTGCCTCTTCTAGATATTTCATATAAATGGAATCATATCCTATGTGGTCTTCAGTGACAATTTCTTTCTTATAACATGCTTTCAAGGTTCATTCATCCTGTAGTGTGAGCATCAGTATTTTCATTCTTGTTATTGCCCAATGACATTTCATTACATGGATATGTCACACTTTGTTTACCTGGTCATTCATGAATGGGTATTAGTGGTGTTCCCCTCACTCTATGACTATTATGAATAATGTTGTAACAAACACTTATATATCAGTTATACATAGTCCACATATACATAGCTCCACAGTCAACACTCTTGGCACCAGTAGCCAGGAAATGAAAAGGTGCATTGCCATGGGAAAGTCTGCTGTTAGGGACCTCTCCAAAGTACTAAAGAGCAATGAATGGTGTCTCTCTGGAGATTAAGGTGCGTCTGATACAGGCCATGGTCTTTGCAATCACTTGTTATGCATCAGAGAGTTGGACAATGACCAAGGAGGATAGAAGGAGAATTGATGCCTTTGAGCTGTGGTGCTGAAGAAGAGTATTGAGAGTACCATGGACTGCTAGGAAAACAAACAGATTCATCCTGGAAAGGGTTAAACCGGGTGGCTCCTTGGAGGCAAGGATTCTGAGGCTCTGACTAACATACTTTGGACATGTTGTAAGGAGAGACTGGTCCTTGGAGAAGGACATCATGCTTGGTAGGGTGGAGGGGCAGCACAGGAGGGGAAGACCCTCTATGAGGTGGATTGATTCAGTGACTGGGGTAATCGGGATGGGTGTGTCAGAGGCAGTGCGATTGGAACAGGACAGAGCAGAGTTTAGGGCTCTTGTACATAGGGTCGCTATGAGTCGCAAGCGACTCGATGGCACATAACAACAACAACAACAACAACAACAACATATATCAGTTAGTTCTAAGCATCATATGCACATACCAAAGTACAAATAGGTGTTTATTAAACTTCTGTGCTCCCTTAATTTTTTTCTAAGAAACATGTAATGTTTTAGTAGTAAGAATTTAGTAATAAAAAGGTACCCTCTTCATTAACCTGTTTGCCAGCTTCCTCTGACCTATCTCTCCTCTTCTAAATTCAATCCAGACCTTTTGAAGTTAATTAACTAAAATGTTTCTAATGAATGCCTGCTCTAAATTGGATGTTCTACCAAGTAACATTCAACACACAAACAAAAACAAAGCCACAGAGTTAACTGCTACTGATACTGAGCCTGTAAGACAGAGCAGAACTGCCCCAGAGGGTTTTCAAGGTTTTATCTTTGTTTTGCAAAGTAGAAAACCACATCTTTCTCCTGCAGAGAGGCTGGTGTTATCCATGAAAACATGCACACTCACATACACACAGGATTTGTTTCTATTCAGAAGGTCTGTGTTAGAAGGAAAGTGTAGGAAAGTGTAAGAATGACACTATTGAGAGCAAACAACAAATCCGTCTACCTCTAGTTAAAAATGTACCAAACTGTACCTTGCAAATGCAGCTGTCCACACATGCATACCTATCCCTTTTTAGCTGCCTGGGCCACAGGAGAATTCCAGCTTTTGGGATCCAGTAACATTCATACAGAAAGCTGTTTGTGGCCCACTCTATCAGATGAAGGTGAGAGCTGACTTTTCCTCCCCTAACTCTATGGACCTGTAGTAAAGCACAGCACTGCCAAACCAAAGGCATTTGGTTCTAATCCACCAGCTGCTTCATAGCTGAAAGAGGGGCAATCTCCTCCCATGAGATTTACTGCTTCTGAAAATCCCCCAGAAGGTCAGATATTGGTCAGTTCCAACTCAATAGTATCCAACAACAACAGTGACTAATAATAGAATAAAGAGATTGGAACCATCAGCAAGAGGTCTAACACCAGGATAAAATGTTTCAGAGACAGAAAATTTGAATCGGGCACTGTGGAGGTTGAGGGATCCCAAAACAAAAACCAGAAACCAGGCTGCCTACGGAGAAACCAGGCTGCCTACGGAGAATACAGCCTGTCCAAAGTCTAATAATGGCCTAGGAACTCAGGCCCTCTTGTGCTGCCTCTCTCAGGAAGTTAGATGAATGATCTCTTGGGAGAATGAAGAAAAAAGACTAAGATTAAAAGGGACAGAAGCTACAATTTCTTGTCTTGGGGGAACACAGTCTTGGTAAACTGCTGTTAAAGTGATTAGGTAAACAAAAACAACTAGGATCATCCCTCTTGCAAACTGAAACAGGAGAGTGCCAGGACTGAGAAAGGCTTTGGTGAGGTATGCCCATGTCCTCGGATGGGGACCGAAAAAGGATTTTTAAAGGGCAAGTCTGCAAAGTACTCGTTGACTATGACTTGCTTTGCTATGCCTGGTTCTTGTCATGGCTATTATGTCTTTAATTTCATGAACATCATGTTCACTTGGAAGGGGGTGGGAGGAAAGCCTTGTTTTACTAGTAATTGCACATCAATATGAGAGTCCTATTATTTCTATTAAGTTAATTAACCTATTTTTGAAAAGTATACAAAATAGGTCACTTAAGTGGGTGTGACCTTACCCAGTGAACTATGCTTTTAAACTGTCTCCAACTATTAAGATTTATAGACCCCTTTATCAACATCTTGGTTTGAAAAGGCTGGCTGAGTGAAAGGCATGCAGCACTAGGCAAAAACAGCTTTGGCCCCTATCAATCAGCCTATTATAACTTAATGATATTTAGATGATGTGATTAGATTTTCAAATTGAATGCTGCTTAATCTAAATTCCAGAGTGCTTGTGTAATCATGCCACATTTGGAAGGACAGGAAAACAGGGTGAAGGAAAAAATTGAATGTATGAGGTCTACAGAGATAATGTCCTGCCCACATTGAGAAGAAAGAAAACGAATTGGCTGTGCTAATAGAAAGCAGGATAAAAGCTGTTTCTTAATCACCACCATAATCATTGTTAAAATGTCTTTGCACAACTGAAATACACAAAAGTTATGGCTTGTGATTTGGTGCTAAAGAGATGGAGTGACATTCTAAAAGTCCACTTCAATTATATATGTTAAAATCACACATAAGTAATACATACAGAAGCTGGTTTTCTAATACCGCTACAAGCAAGCCTAGGTTTCTTGTCTTAGAAGTTCAGTCTCTGTTCCCAGATGTACTGTTCCTCCATCAGAGCCCTTGAATGCTTTCTTCTCAGGAAAATGGTTATTACTGGGGGGGGGGGGTTCCCCCCATTCATTTCTTCTCTTCTTCCAACTTCATGTCTTCTCTTATATTATTCTCTTCCTAGAACCATTCTCTCTCACTTTTACTCTATTTAAGTCCTCACCACACTTTACTCAGTTGGGATGCCCTTATCTTACACATCATTCAAAGGTTTGTTCTCTAGAGAAACAAATCCACAGGGGTTTGGACGCAAAAATATGAGAAACAGCAGAGAGCAAGGAAATGAACTGGCCATGTGAGATTAAGTTAAAGTCTACATACTGAGTAAAACAATACCCCATCTTTAAGCTCTTTGTCTCTCTCAATGCCTCACCTCTGGCAACCAGCTTTCAATCCTTCAGAAAAAAAAAGAAAGAAAGAAAAACATACTTAAAACAATAAAAAATAAAACAACTTGGGAGAATCCTCCCTGGACAAAGAATTAGTACTAGAGAAAAGGCAGATAGAGGTATCTAGAGGTCCACCCACAAAATAACCAGTGGAGTTCTTCTCAATCACCCAGTAATAAAGTACTCCAACAAAAAAATTACCTATCCATTAAGAGTATTCTCTTTCTCTCTCTCTCTCTCTGTGTGTGTGTGTGTGTGTGTGCGCACACATGCACACATATTCACACACCTTGCTCCTGAATATAGACTGGCAACAATCATCAGACTTTTGAAGAAAGCCTCCAGAGACTACCTAGAATGGAGAACTGAATTGCTGAGCAATTGGCACTGCCCTGAGTCTTTGTCCACCAGGTCATCCACCTAAGAAGGAGCCCCAGCTAGTGAGAACGTGCATCAATGAGGAGTCCCAGCTAGTGGGAACGTGCACCCAGGAGGAGCCCCATCTAGTGGGAATGTGCACCCAGGAGGAGCCCCATCTAGTGGGAATGTGCACCCAGGAGGAGCCCCAGCTAGTGGGAATGTGCACCCAGGAGGAGCCCCAGCTAGTGGGAACATGCACTTAGGAAGGAGCCCCAGCTAGTGGGAACATGCACTTAGGAAGGAGCCCCAGCTAGT
>NW_006399787.1:19992134-19999430 GCF_000299155.1 Elephantulus edwardii
CCCAGCTAGTGGGAACATGCACCCAGGAGGGGCCTCAGCTAGTGGGAATGTGCACCCAGGAGGAGCCCCAGCTAGTGGGAACATGCACCCAGGAGAGAACCCCAGCTAGTGGGAACATGCACCCAGGAGGGGCCCCAGCTAGTAGGAACATGCACCCAGGAGGGGCCCCAGTTAGGCTAGGGACATTAGCTGACTCCCAAAACTGAGATCTACATTGTGGAGAAACTGGCACTCCCCTGAAGTCTTTGTCCTCTGGGGGGGAACTAGCTGTCCTACAACCCAAGGGCTTCTGAAGAGGAGATGAAGCACACCTCCAACATGGAGGACAAAAAGCAAATCATAACTGCATGTGCCACTTGTGCCTTTAAAAAAAGCTGTGTTTCACAAATGAAATAGTAAATTTTTTTCATGAACACTTCTTAATATTATAAGGATATGATGATGATTTTCATTACTCAACATCCTACATTTTGAAGAGACCTGGGCAATTATCAAAGCAGTGATGATCAAGACATAAACTTCTATGTAATTTTTGTTAAGATTAAGGGGAAACTTATTCTAATAGAGAAGTGGTGAATATAAAATTACTCATTTATATTATACTAGTGTCCATCTTATTGCCTTTGTCACTTGTATCCAAAGTCTAAGTTCCCTGGACCTTGTCTCAGGCTCTAAAATGATCCTTTATTTTCTCTATGTACTTCTTTTCAAAAATTGAGAACTCCATTTCTTAAAACCTCATTTCCAAATTCTACACTTGACAAGCTGATACAAAAAGTTATTTGATGAATACACACTAAGGTAATTGGTAATAAATTTGTATCTCCTTCTAAGGCAAGGAGCTTTAAAAAAGAAAGGGGAAAGATTTGGTGTGGAAAACAATGTATTTGAACTTTGTAAGTAAACCAGTATTAAAGAAGAAAAAAAAAGAAGCTAGAGTAAATGCACCTAAGTTCAAGCCCTCCCTCCACCATATGTCAATGGAATGACCTTAGGCAGAACAGTGAATTGCTTTGAAGTTATATATCTTGATCTCCAAAGCAGAGGCAATAAAAATCTACCCCATACGTTTGTTTTGAAGATTAAATAAGATAATGCCTGTGAATGGACTTTGTAACTATAAAGCTGTAAAGAGGAGAGAGACTGTTAGTGAAATATCATTATCCAAGGAAATGAATCTTTGTGGGGAAATTTCAGAATGTTAAATTTTTTAGTCAGCATAAAAATCAAGGGAGCTTTCCTGTTGGCATTTCAATCATATCAATTAGGTAAAGTCTGGTGTAACTATCAAATCTTAAACTGAGTACTTTTTAAAAAAAGTATTCTTTTTAATTTCTTTAATTGGTTTGCTCATAAGTTTGTATACATTGTGTTTCACACTATTCTTTATTCATATTGTGTTTAACACAAGTACTTTTTAAGGCACTTACATGCACTGTTGAAAACAGAATGAACTTTAAGAAGGGAGGTACTGTCCTAAGACTTTATACATTCATTTATCTATCCATGCATTTTATCAATCAATTAAGTCACAACTCTGTAGAACGCTGAACTAGTCATGGAAATACAAAATAAACAAGACATAATGTATCAAATAATCAAGTCAAAAGAGAAAGACATATACATAATAAGTGTCATTGGTGGCCAAGGAACTATGGAAGTACATACACATTATTAAGAGATATAAACTTATCAAGCATCTTGCTTCCAATATTTTGCTTTTACAGCAAATATAAAAAATCTACTATTCAACTATTTTGCACATTCATGAGACACATTTGGCAGTGATGAATGCTGAGATGTAAAGCAAGGGTAATGCTAGCTAGTGTGGTTAAGGTTATGTATGTGTCAATACGTCTGGGCCAGGATTCTCAATAGTTTATCAGTTAGCTAGTGATGTAATTAGGCAGCTGGATAAAAGATGGACCATTAATAAGGATGGGGGAAAAAGGAATTGATGCTTTTCAATTACAGTGTTGGCAAAGAATATGAAATATATCATGCATTGCCAGAGAGAAATAAATATCTTGTCTTTGTTGAAATACAGCCAGAGAGTGCCTTAAAAGGAAAGATGTTAAGACTTCATCTCATGTTATTAGGAGAGATTAGTCCCTGGAGGAAGGCATTATGTTTGGTAAAGTGAAATCGAGAAAGAGGAAAATCCTCAGCAGAATGTACTGACATAATGGCTGTCACAAGGACTAATGCACATCAATGATTGTGAGGTTGATAAAACGCCGAGTACTGTTCCGTTCTGTTCTGTTCTCTTGTACACACAGTCAGTATGAGTCAGAGTCCACTCAACAGCATCTAACAACACAAACAACAACTGGCAGTTATGCAATAATGAAATTTTGTTTACAATATCTGTTATCCTTTTAATGAAGACAGAACCTTATCCTTTGTCTCAATAGTTCTAACAACTTCCTGTAAGGTTGCAAATGGACTAAGGCTTTTATCTTTACTGTATAGCTAAACCTAAGAAACTAAGACATAGAGAAGAAATATAATGTGTTCATGGTCTACCAGTAGGTCATTAAAATGAAGCTAGAAGCAGAATGTAAGGCTCCAAAGTCCTGGTGTGCACTCTTCCCCTACACTTTCATCCTCATCAATCATCATTTGGAATGTTACCATTGGATTTCTGACATTGTATTCATGACACTGTGTTAGGCTACTCTCTTACTGAGAAAGATACCAATGCAGAGATTATTGTAGGAATGGGGTTAGTGATGCAAGTAGGGATTTTTCTGAGTCTTTAAGCTACTTGTATAACTATTATGTACTATGTTAATCAAATTAGGAGAATTAGAGTTCTGATGCCTTTGAGCTGTGGTACTCGAGAAGAGTATTCAATATAACGTGGACTGTTAAGAGAACAAACAGGTTTTTCCTGGAGAGAGTGAAACCAGGCTGCTCCTTGGAGGCAAGGATTCTGAAGCTTTGTCTGACATAGTTTGGGCATGTTGGAAGGAGGGATCAGTCCTTGGAGAAGGACATCATGCTTGAGAGGGTGGAGGGTCAGCACAGGAGGGGAAGACCCTTAATGAAATGGATTGACTCAGTGACTGGGGTAATGGGGATAGGTGTGTCAGAGATGGTGAGATTGGCTCAGGATAGAGCAGGGTTCAAAGTTGTTGTACATAGGGTCACTATGAGTTGCAGGCAACTTGCCGGCACATAACAACAACAACAACATTGTTGTGCTAATAATGTACCTATGTAAATTATATTTATACACTCACACACACACACACACACACACATACACATAGCATACACAGGAAACCAATACACAAGAGGGTTATGTGTTTTGCAAAACTTGCATAATATGTGTATGTGATATGTGTAAAAACATGTTGTTGTTGTTGCTGTTGTTCTTGAGTGCTATCCAGTTTGACTACCACTGACAGCAGCCATCCTAGGAACAACAGATCAGAGCTTTGCCCTATCTTGCATGATCCACACAGTCTCTGATATGCCGGAGCCCACTGTTAAAGACACTGTGCATGTCAGGAAAGGTAGAGGAAGAAAGAGAAGAAAACTCCCAATAAGATGGACTGAAAAATACTAGTAGGTACATAATAATACTTCCAATACAAAAGTTTAACATGTCTGGGTCAAGAGAGCTGCTTGTGATGAACAAGCCAAAGCGCAGCCCTGGCGTCAACATGGTTAGACAACCTGGCTGGTAACTGGCAGGCTAGCAGTGGTGGATCCTCAGGTGCTGCACTACTAGACAAAGCTGGCATCTCCCTGGTGCTTGACTCTGCCCGCCAGTGGCTCGGGGTGGGGAGGGGGAATGGACCACCTCCTCCAGTGCAAATTAGAACCTCTGAACACCTGCAGGAGGATCAACTATTAGTCAGCTCTGACATCAAGACAATGAAAGAGAGAAACACCTTCCATGGAAGATGTGACGATCTGCTAGTGTAAAGAATACAGCCTTGAAAACCCACGGAGCATCTACACTGTCCCAGAGGGTCCACTGTGTCAGACTGACTCAATAGTCATGGGTCAGATTTGGTTTAGAGGGAGACAATGTAGGGAGCAAACAACGGAAGCTGGGACCAAGTCACTAGCCCAGATCTGGTCAACCCTGCAGTGTTAGGAAGTTACTTTGATATAATAGTGCTTTACTGACTGGTGTGAAATAACTGAACTCTTTCATGGTAATTTTCACAATATACAGGTCACAAGATAAATAGTACATCTAATCCTAATAGGACCCTTTTCTCAAGTGTAAAGATGGAAGCATAAATCTGAATTTCTGCCTCCCTACTCTTCTCTTCGAGTGTGTGACTTGTTGGACTGCTAATCAAAAGGACTGGAACTTGAATCTAACAGCTGCTCCATGGAAGAAGGAGGGACAGTCTCATCATGCAAAGATTTTCAGCCCAAAGGAGGGTCACTATGAGTCAGAATCAACTCGATGACAGTCCACTCCAAGAACAAAAGCTGCACCACTCCCTCTTTTGTGTCAAAGGGGAGACCTCCAGACTGCCATTGTCTCTCTCTGACAAAGCTTACAGGACACTCACCAACTTTCCTTCTAAGATGAGCCACAGGGATGTCTAGGTTTACAGGTGATGTGTGCCAGTGCAAAGTTCTCAACAAGTTACTAAGGAAATAAAAGGGGGAAAAAACCCAACTTCATTATGAAGTGGTTTTCAAATCTCACCATAGAAAGACATCTGAAAGTACTTAAGAAACATATCCTTGGTTTTCAAAAGAAAGAAAAAAAATCTGTCTTGCTCTATAAAGGTTACTGAACATACCACAAGATTAATGCTATTTATACGGCATTGAGCTAAACTCCAAAGGTAACACTTAACCACTTTCTGTTTACCAAGTTAATCTACTAGATTTGTTTACTTTGTCTGATTTACTAAGACAAATATGTTGCGTGTCTCAAATGTTTTATCTGGCCCTGGGAAAGGAAAACTAAAGAAGTGTTGTGCTTTTATTAATAGATAAATGCAAACAGGCCCTATCCTATCAAATGAACAGCTAGGACCTTTGGCCACTGTTTACTGAAAATAAAATTAGCCTTGGCTGGCAGGTACTTATCAGATCTGAGAATAATTAACTACCCACATCTGGTACATGTTACTGAAAATGCTAGCGGGAGCCATTAACTTTGGTAAGGGTTATTTTTCCTGAACAGCTAACATCCCTCTAACATAACCATCGGAATTCTTTCTGGATTCCTAAACACGCTCATGGCAGCACCAAAAGTAGGTCCACAAATGGTTTCCTTACTTCAACACAAGACTATTTAAAAGAAAACACACACACACACACCCAAAAAAATTGACAAACTTCTACAAGTTAAATAGGAATTACCAAAACCTGCTTGGTTCCAAACACACAGCATAAAACCAATGAGATCACCTGCCCCAGCAAGTTTGAAGGAGCTCTGTAATCAAATTAGGATCATTTTAAGTTAATAATAATCTGGATATTAACATGTTTGGTTTTTAGAAAAGGATTTCAAAGAACATCTCCAAGGTAGATAGTTTTCTGAGTTTTGTTTACAGAATTCAAAAAGAGGATATGAAAAACTCAACTGTTCTAACTACAGTATGTTGAAAAAGAAGTAATCAAATTCAGGTACACTGCCTTGTTCATTACTCTTCTAAGCCAACATTTTCTTTACTAGGCATTATTTTTGTGATTTTATGAAAGGGGAGGAAATGCTCCAGGGCATTAATATAAATATTCAATGCAAAATAAGTCATTTTATATTTATGTCACCGACAGCCAAGAGGCAGGAAATTCAGAGCTGTGCAATTAACTTGTAAAACTCTAACCAAGTCAAATGACTTGCTTAATCAAGTGACCTCTCATCCCTCTGACCAATAAAATTGGGAATACCAACCACATCACAAAGCTGTTGGGAGGAGTAAAGTTCTGACAGCGCAAGAAAATGGTTTTAAAGAGAGCTAAGCCACTATAAATCTCCAAGAGCATTTCTTCTCAAGGAGAATAACTGTTAGTTGCCATGGAGTTTATTCCAACTCATGGCGATACATGTGTGTCACAGGTGAATAGCTCCATAAGGTTTACAAGGCAATGACCTTTCAAAAGTTGTCAAGTACCGTCAAGTCAGAACTGACTCATAGCTGATCCTTCCAGCTGGCTTTCAGAGGCAGTAAACTGCACAAGAGTTTATTGTTTGTCTTTCCCATGGGGCAGCAGGAAGATTCGAACCGTATACATTTGGGTTGGCAGTGAAACTCCTTACCATGAAGCCACAAAGCTCTAGAAGTAGATGTTATTGTTGTTACTGAGCTGGAGTCAACCACAGGTGACCCTACAGCAGGTTTACAGAGGTAGTAAATTGCTTGGGAGAAGATTGCCCATCTTTCTCCCATGGAGCAGCTGATGGATTCAAGCACATAACTTCCAGAAGTAAATAGACCATATTAATAATATAGGAGGACCTCTGATACCATGTAGTTAAGTGCTTGGATACTACCTGAAGGTTTGGAGAAAGATTTAGAAGTCTGTTTTTGTAGAGATTTGTTGTTGTTCTTATGTGCTATCAAGTTGTTTGCGACTCATAGTAACCATATGTACAACAGCTCTTAACCCTGCTCTATCCTGAACCAACTTCATCATCTCTGACAAACCTAACCCATTACCAATGTTTCCTTGCTCTGTTCTGACGACTGCCTCCTGACCCAAGTATAGGTTTAGCATAAGCAAAATCAAGTGTTCTGGGATTCCTTTTCTTCTCAAAGTTAGATACATTTTGGTGTGATCCACACAGTCAACTGTACTTATATAGTCAAAGAAACAGATAAATATTTCTCTTGTACTCTCTGCGTTCAGTTAAGATATATCTAACATTGGCTATAATACCCCAGCATGCACATCTGGCAGTTCTCTGTTGATGTACTGTTCCATTCATTGAGGAATAATTTTCAGCAAGATATTCTTTGCATGTGATCTTACAGCCTTTGAAATTCTATGAGAGAAGTCCTACTTTGTCCTATAGGTCAACTGTGAGAATTAAATAAAAAGCAATGGATATATTAATAGTAAATTATAAAATTTTACTTAACATCATTGATCAATGTATATCTCTCTGTCTCTGTCTCTCTCTGTCTCTGTCTCTCTGTGTGCGTCAAAGACGTGTCAAAAAAGCAAAAAGAGTAATGATGTCAATCTACAGACTAAGGTGTACCTGATTCAGGCAATGGTCTTCACAATTTTTTGCTATGTATTTGAAAGCTGGAAAATTACTAGAATTAAAAGAAGAAGATTGGCAGCGCGAGGGCGATGCAGCAC
>NW_006399787.1:20005804-20040272 GCF_000299155.1 Elephantulus edwardii
AAACTAATAAAATTTAATAATAAAAAAAGTAAAATGTAAAAAAAAAAAAAAGAAGAAGAAGATTGATGCCTTTGAGTTGTGGTTCTGGAGAAGAGTATTGAACATATATACCATGGACCACCAAGAGAACAAACAGGTTCATCCTGGAGAGAGTGAAAACAGGCTCCTCCTTGAAGGCAAGGATTTAGAATCTCCGTCTCACATACTTTGGGCATATGGCAAGGAAGGACCAATCCCTAGAGAAGGACACCATGGCTTGTAAGAGTGGAGGGACAGTGCAAGAGAGGAAGACCCTAGATGAGATGGATTGACACAGTAAATGGGATAAGAGGGTAGTGGTGTTCGAGACAGTGAATGGGCTCAGAATAGGGCACTGTTGAGAGCTATTGTACATAGGGTCACTATGAATAGCAGGTGACTCAATAACACATAACAATCACAATAAAACAGAAGGGGATTGGTGGTTCAGTAGTAGGATTCTTACCTTCCCTGAAAGATATCTGAGGTTAATTCTCAGCCAGTATACTTCATACACAGTTGCCACTCATCTGCAGGAAGGCTTCCGTGTTACTGAGACACACAAGTTTCAGTATAACCTCCAAACTAAAACACATTAGGAAGAAAGGCCTAATGATCTACTTCAAAAATTCAGCCAGTAAGCCACATGCAGCACAATCATTTGATCCCATTGTATACAAGGTCGCCATGAGTTAGGGGCAGACTAGATGGTAGCTACTATCATAACAATGCAACACTGGCACTTTTAGTCTAGTGACTTCTAAAACACTGGATGGTTTTAGAATCATCCAATAGAGCAATTAACTGCTTTAGTCCTAAGAAAGCTTTAAAGTAAGACCTCCTGTAGCATTTTTTGTTTCTAGGTTTCCATCTGCAATGAAGAGATCTCCTGATTGTACATACTTGCCTTATAAAAATATGCTACAGTGGGCATTAGATACCTGAGTAGAGAGGACAGGAACTATTAAATAGTTCCATGAGAGAAAGATAGGCAGTCTTCTCCCATCAGAGTTACAGCCTCTTTAAATCCTCTATGGAGTCAGCTATTTGTCAGTTCCGATTCAAAAATATTGACTGAGTGAGTGTGTAAAGATATGAAAGTAGTAAATAGGGCTTGTGAAATAGAAAATGAGTAAGGATGAAAAGAAAGTATTATACAGAGGCATAGAGACTAAGAGAAAATATAAAGAATAGAAAATTCAATGCATATTTCCTGGATTATGTGATGAAAGGTGAAGAATGAAGCCAATACAGTAAAGGTGGTAGTTATGAGCCAGAGAAATGTCAAATGATCAGGAGTAGTGGTAGAAAGATAATCCATGTGAGATATAAAGGTAAAGGGGAATTGGTTGAAATTAGAATAATTACTCATTGGTGTGAGTTGTGTCCAGTAAAGTTGAAAAGAATAGGAAGAGAGGAACAGATGTGTAATCCCATGGCTCCACACTCATGAGGCATCTGAAATAAAATATAAAAAGTTCTTTGTAAAAATTGGCTAAACTAGAAAATGCTAAGGCACAGGTCTTCTCATTTCAACAATAAATATTGATTTGCTGGACTGTAAGAGAGTTCTTATGCAAATTTCATCAGCACCTTTACGCTAATGATTCTTCTACGGGTATGCTACCTGCAGTTAAGTATTAGAAGCACAACTTGTCAAAGATTCATATTCAGAAAATATTTGCTATCTCAAGGAGCTAAACAATATAAATTATCTGCAGGCCATTCATCAGAAAGGTTCACAGTATCTACTATTCTGTCTTCATTACACTTTAACAAAGCATTTGCTTATAGAATGATAATATCTGTATATTTTATAATATCTCCAATCTCCTACTATCATCATAATTTTAAGAGTTTTAAAACAATAACTTTAGGGGGAGTTGGGGGAGAAATGTGCAACAATAATGAATGGAAATGCAAATTTTCTGTAAACTTTTGTTAAAATATCATTCAAGAAAAGGTGAAAAAAATAAAATACTAACTTTCCTTGATAAAGAATCTTACATTTTAAATGCTTTAAAAGTTTTCCAAGTCAAATAGCATATTGTTTGTTTTAAAGGCATTCAGTAATCTATTTAAAATATCTCTGGACTTATATTTATAAAAATTATATGGCTTATAATGAATCTAAAATTATGTCCATAAAGTTACCTGATGGCAGAATAAAATAATTTTTAAAAGGAACTTTTAACATTTCAATTTACCCACTGAAAAATTTAGTATTCTAAAGCTGGCAGCAAGGAAAATAAAGTCTCCTTAAATTGAGTGATCACTTAAAAACATTTAACTCTCTGAATGTGTTTCTTTTTTTAAAATTGTAATTTGAGTGAAAATTTACAAAGTGGATTGGTTCTTCATTCCTATACCTTTTTAATAGCATCAATTATAATTAGTACTTTCCCCACTCCCTTCAAGTAATTTTCATTTTCTCCATCCTCCCTTTTCTCCCCTCACGGCTTTCTTTTTAGATGAATGCTGTTCCTTTGACCTTAGAGAACTGGCTATACTGAGAAGTTAGTGTCTCCTCGGTATTACTGATTATCTTGTCCAATGCTTGGCTGAAAATTGAGCTATGGGAGTAAATTGTGTTTCAGACTGAAGGAGTGACTAATGGTTCGTAGTCTTACAGGTTCCACCAGTCTCTATAGGCTCAGTAAGCCTGTCTTTTTAAAATAGTTTTTCATTTTATTCCACTTTATTTATTCCATAGTTTCTAGAAATGGGACTTATAAAGCAGTAATTCTCAATTTCAAGACTATTGACCTTTTTGGTCTGGCTGGTTCTTTGTTGTGAGAGGTTATCCTATACACTACAGGATGTGAAACAGGAGGGGACAGCCCTGGGAGAGACATTATGCTTGGAAGGATAAAGGGGCAGTGTAGGAGAGGAAGACCCGTGATGAGATGGATTGATACAGTGACTAGAGAAATGGGATTAGGTCTGTTGGAGACAATGAGAGTAGTTCGAGATAGAGCAGGGTTCAGAGCTTTTATTCATAGGGTCACTATGAGTCATAGGTGACTAGATAGATGGCACACAACCACCACCACCACAACAACCACAGTATCTCTGTCATTTATCTCTGAATATATGTATACATGCACATATGTGGCCAACACTGGACCAATTATAATAAATTCTGAGCCTTTTGCAGGACAGTCATGAACAATGCATCTCCTGTCTGCTGATGTTACTAAGCCAGGAGGAGTATATGCCTGGAGCTACAGTGTGGGGAAATCCTGAATGATCACAAAGCTAACCCAGCAGAAAGCAGTCAAGAAACAAAGTCCTGATGAAATGATGGATGATGACTAAAGTTGCATGTGCCTCTTAGAATGTTCCATTGTGTTAGCCTCTGAATTATTTCTTAAGTCAGTGTGAGCTGGGTTTTATCATTTGAAAGCAAAAGAATCCTGTCCAATACAAATATCTACCTCAGTTGTTGAGGAGACCAAATAAAATAATGAACATAATAGACCCATAAAGAGCTTCCTTCCTCTGATTCTCAATTTATAAAAATCAAAACAAGCAGGATGATATAAGACCTCAAAATCAGTGAAAGGTCACACAATAGAACTCATAGCTTTGCATTCTTCTCAATAAGCTAGCAGACGTTTTAAGAAAACCTAAATTTATGAAGCCAAAAATGATACTGCTTTAAGGAACTTCTAGTCACTAATGAAAGGCATGTGAAAAATGTAGTTGTTTTATTAGCTACCATAATTTTTAAATAGACAACAGTAAAGGCTTGCTTTGGATAAAGCTTAACTTAATCTTGAGAAGGCTGAAAGAAGAAATTTATAGGGTTAGTGAATGAAATAAAATCAGCAAGTTTGAAACTAGAGTTTGTTTAGTGAGGAACCAATCTTAGATGCGAAATTTATGTAGCTGCTAAAAACTCAGTAATCAAGACACATAGTATTTTAATGCAATATTTTAAAGAATCAAAATTAATGCCACAAAACCACAAAGCAGAAAGTATAAAAAAAATTTACATAAAGTCAGGATTAGTATTATTATTTCAGGCTTCACTATGACTTGGCATGGTATTGTAAAACAGACTAAAATTTCAAAGCCATAAGAAGCAGAGACATAAGATGTGCTCACAAAAAGACATAAAAAACTCAAATCCACTTAAGAGTCTATCTAGATTTGACTGAAAGCTGAAGAACTCAAGTGTAAGTAGCTCTCCTGGTACTGAGGTTTATGTCACGTTGAGCAAATCACTTGGCCTTTCTAATCTTCAGGTTTTTTCTTAAATTGAAACGGCTATCCTAAATTATTACTAAGACCTTTTTACACTTGAAAGTTCTATAATTACATTCTAAAATAGATTTCCTTTGATATCTAAAAACAAATCAACAGAAAATGTTGTATTTCCAGTTCTGCTTTTGTGTTTTCTGGGAGTTTATGAAATAACAAGCTCTAACCATTCAAGTGTACCAGTGAAAATAATCCAGGTTAAGGGTGATTTCTTTTCTTTTTTATAAATCTGAATGTTCTCACATGTTTCAAATGCCATCTGATTATAAGATCCTACAGTGGGAGGCCGGCATCTTTCTGTTGTGGGTATAGAGTAGCATGTTTGATCTGTGTCTCTAAAACCTACAATAATTCACATGGCCACCCACTGACAAGTCCATTGAAGCATAAAATCATCGGGTTAATAAGTGAATGCCTATAGCTCCCAATAATTTCCAGAAATGGAAGAATGAAAATCCAAAATCAACAGTGACAATAAAAAAAGGTGACAAGAATCTGGAACAAGAATAAGAAAAGGTGACCTATTAGCACTAAAGAAATAGCACATTAAATTAAAAGTGCTAAAATAGCAAGTGGATTAGAAAGTACTTGATATAAAAAATTGAACATGAAAAATTAAAATGTCTATGTATCAATTCATGCTTCCTCCCCACAATTTCTTGCTGAACTCTAAGTAAGATGTTTACAAGTAGCTTTTTTGTAAATAAAATTTATATTGAAACAGATACTAGTTTTTAAAGTAACAACTTAAAAAAAACCTTTTTTATTATACAGAGTTAAAAAATATAATTACACGAAAGATGTACCATGTACCTATTAGCATCTTCAATAATTAAGTGAAGCTCAAAGTCATTGCAGCTGTACTCTCACTAGTTTCCTCTATTCTCAAAAACCTATTCATTTTAAGCCCCAAAATAAACAAATCTTTTGATGTTTTAGTTTCCTTGTTTATAAAAATGCAGGCAATTATTTTAACCTCCTTATCCACCTATAATGTTGTAAGAAAAAAAACCCAATCCCTTCAAGCTTCTTCTAACCCTTACTTGAACTTCAGAAATAACAAAATAGAAAATGGAACTACCTCTCGTTTAAATAAGTCTTCTAAGCAGCTCCAAGGACAATTTAATTTTCATTCTCTCAGCACCTCTGTGTGGCCACTGACAGTATTATTTGCCACCATTAGCTAAGATGACAATGAAAGAAAAGGAAGTGATCATACATGAATCAAGAGTAGGGTCAACAGTAAGTTTAGATTTTCTGACTTCTTCTGTTTTTGTCATTACAGTAAGTAATTTCTATAATATTACAATATATATGCATGAAAACAATTTTGCATGAAATGGACGTAGACTCTTTTAAGAAGACTGCACATTCAAGTTCAGTGCTATATAATCATGTAAGAATTCAAATGTATTCATTGACTAAATTACAAACTTTAAAGTTCATCTTATAAATTCACACAAGAGCACTCTAGTTGGTTCAGCTTACCTACAGAAGACAGCAAGAAGTAAAGGAATGAAATGAGATACACCTGTGGTTCACTGGCATTGAACAATTATAGTTTGCGATTTCATAGATTTGAAATCTAAACCATTCACTTGGCAGATGAAAAAAACTTTTATTTCAGTATTACACTCGAGAATTGCACAATTTGGGTCCAGTCCATAATGCTACAGGCATGAATGATGCAATTTCCAACATAGTTACAGAGTATTTTTATAGTGCTTACCAAGTCATTATAACTTCATATATTTAAGGCATTTTCCTTCCGACTTATACAATGGTCCCTGTTCATTGAGTTTAGTCAAAGCAGACTGAGATGGAGTGGGGGAAAGAAAAAAAAAAAAAAAACGGGCCTGGAAAGGTGTGGTGAGAACAATCTCCCCTGAGTGTTGCCTAATACTCATTTCACCTCATGCATCAGGGAAACGCCTTTTCTTTCTTTTTTTTTTTTATGGTCTCAAGGACAGCCAGCTTTAGACTGATAAAATCCTTCTAGGACCAGCTGCTGCAGAGGCCACCATGGCGACGATTTGCAGCCTTCCTCAAGAATGCCTGGGCCAAGGAGCCGGTGCTGCTCATATCCTTCACCATCGAGGGTCTCGCTGTAACTCTGCCCTCGTTAAGCCCCTACACCAAGTATGCCTCCATGATCAATGAGATCACCCCCTACAGCTACCCAGTGCCCCTCTGAGATGATGGAAACATGTCTGACGTGCCCAGCCACCCCCAGAGCCCCCAGATTCCCAGCCTGGAGTGGCTGAAGAAACTGTGAGCACCTCTAAGGATGCCCCCCACCCCCCAGCTCCCAATAAAAACCTGAAAACAAAACAAAACAAACAACAAAACACCTTCTAGGACCATAATGACCAAGATCACAACTATGCACACACTCAAAAGTTTTTAAGATGACATGGGGAACAGATTCTTTTCTAAAGATGTCTCTCCAACTCTGAAACACTGGTGGTCACAAGCTACCCAACACATGACTCTCTGTGACTTTCTCACCAACCATATAAATTAATGTAAAGCAGGTTTAAGTTACATCTAAAAGAAATACAATGTTTTGTCGCTATTGTCAATATTACTTAAAAATATTTAGGAGGTAGTGCTAATGTTAATGTGGTTGGTTACTTCTAAAGTAAGACAGAAAATCTAAAGTAAAAAAATTTCTATCTGCTTGTTCAGAACAAAGAAGAGGAAAGAAAAGCAAAGTTAAACTGAAATAATTAGCCCAAAAGACTTTAATGGTCAATTCAAACTTCAATTTTCATGACCTTGAGAAGAACTAGATGATGTCCACTTATTACAACTGACCATTCTAAATGGGACCACAGAAGAAGTTCCAGATATAATGAGGAGAAATGTAGACCATTCTTTAGAGCTTGGTTCTCAAGTCTATGGTCCAGTTTGTTGTTGTTATGTGCCATTGAGTCGCTTATAACTCCTAGTGACCTCATGTTGTTGTTGTTGATCGCCGTCAAGTCAGGCATGACTCATAGAGACTCTATGAACAAAAGACATAACGCCTTTCTATAACTATTGTCATTTCCCCAAGTTCATAGGGTTTCCAGAGGCAGGTGGTTTAGGAAGTAGATGCCACTCCTGCTTCCAAACCTATTTTACAACTGGAAGCTCCACCAAACACTGTCCACATTGAGAAGGCATTCTGGTATTTGATACCCCAATGGTACAAGGTTCAGAATCACAGCAACCAGGCTACTTCATACTGCACATTGACAAAGAGTGATGTACAAAGTGGAAGAGTGTTCCTCCAGATACAACAGCACTAGTTTCACTTAGCAGTAGTTAAGTGTCGTCAAGTCGAATACGACTGAGTAAGTTTTGCACAAAAGATCTAAACTCTGTTCTATAACATTTCTGTACAGAACTCTGTTCTATAACTACCATCATTTCTGTACATTTATAGAGTTTAGAGAGTTAGTAGAGTTTAGAGAATCTGTAGAGTTTAGAGAGATTGTAGATTGTCCAGATGCATTTCGTTTAGGAAGTGGACGCCACTCCAGCTTCCCAGCAGAAATCAATCTGGGAGCTCATTCAAACACTGCAAACAATGGTCAACCATTATGTTATTTGACAAGATTATGGAACAGTGTGCAGCATCACAGCAACACCAAGTTGTTCAGTTCAGCAAATAGGTAAAAGACTGCTGTGTCATTCAAGAAATATTCATTTGAAAATTAATAAATTTGTTATCCCAAAGCAGCAAAAAGCCAAGCTCCCAGAGTGGAGTCTTCCAGGCCACTGTCAGTAGTACCCTCCCCTCCCCCTGCAGGGTTTTAAAGACATGACTTTGAGCAGACGTCCACCTTAGAAAAAGGCTCAAGGACACCCACTCTTTGGAGGAAAAGAGCAATAACACATATCAAACAAGACCCTAAAAAATCACAACCCACAAAACTTCCCTTTAGTGTACTCATATACAATAGCTCTGAACCCTGCTCTATCTTGAGCCAATTTTATATTCTCTCACACACCTACACTCATTACTCCAGTCATTGAGTCAATACATTTCATCCAGGGTCTTCCTCTCTTGTGCTGTCCCTCCACTCTTCCAAGTATGATGTCCTTCTCAAAGAACTGGTCCCTCTCCAAAGACTGGTCCTTCTTGGCAACGTGCAAAAAGTATGTCAGATGGAGCTTCAAAATCCTAGCCTCCAAGAAGCAACCTAGTTTCACGCTCTTCAGGACAGACTTGTTTGTTCTCTTAGCAGTCCATGGTATATTGAATACTCTTTTCCAGCACCACAACTCAAAGACATCAGTACTTCTTCTATCATCCTCAGTCATTGTCCAGCTCTCTGATACATACCAACTAACTGCAAAGAGAATGTACTGAATCAGGCACACCTTAGTCTCCAGACTCACACTGTTGCTCTTCAGAACACTGGGGTGGTTCCTGAAAACAGATTTTCCCAATATAATTAGTCTTTTCATTTCCTAGTGACTGGTACCAAGAGTGATGATTGTGGAGCCAAGCAAGCTGAAGCTGTTAACAATCTCAATCTATCATGATGCTGCCAATTGGCCCATTGGTGAAAATCTATATATTCTTGATGTTGAACTTCAATCCATATTGAAGGGTGCAGTCTTTCGATACCCTTTAAACCTGGAAATAAACCTACTCCTGTAATTCAACATTCAGCCAAACAATAGACAAGCCTATAAGATCATCCACAGCCCCAGGAAAAGACTCACTCCTTAGAATAACCAAGCATATAATGTCAAAAGAGCAGCATTTTCCCAAGGATAATGCCTTTAGGGCAAGAAGAGGTAGGACAGAAGGATTGATGGAAATGAGATTTATAGGGAGGAAGTGTGAAAAGTACTATTACATTGTTGTTGTTGTTGTTGTTGCTATTTTGTACACTCAGTCAGAACCAATTCACAGCTCACCCTCAGGCAAGTCTTCAGAGGCAGTTAATTGGACAGAAGGAGACTGTCCATTCTTCTCTCAGGGAGCAGTGTGTGCCTTCTGGACTGCAGTGCAGCTTCTTACCACTAAGCCACCAGAGCTCCCTATTACATTGTCAATATTGTAATTAATATTACAAAACAAAATGAGAAATCAAATGACTGGATGACAATCAATGTTAACTTTTACTTAAGTTACAATTAAATAAATACATAATATAATCCAGAAAGAAAAACCTAGAAGGAGCAGAAAGGGCAAAGAACTGGTAGTTAGTCAAGTAGTACATGTTTTCATCTCTAAATTGCTTTAATTAGTTTTGTTGTATAAGGTTGATATGTTTCAAGTAAAGAATTTTATTGTTGTTGTTGCTGTTATGTACTGTTGAGTCACCTGAGACCCATAGTGACCCTATATACAGCAGCAGTTCTGAAGCCCTACCTGTCCTGCCCTGGTTACTGTGTTAATCCATCTCATCCAGGGTCTTCCTCTCTTGAGCTGTACCTCCACCCTTCCGAACTTGATGATATTCTCCAAAGATCTGTCCAAAGTATATGAGAAGGAGCTTGAAAATCCTAGTCTCCAAGGAGAAAACTGGTTTCACCCTCTCCAAGACAGACCTGTTGGTTCTCTTGGTAGTCCATGGTATGTTTAAGACTCTTCTCCAGCACCACAACTCAAAGGCATTGATTCTTCTTCTGTCAGCCTTAGTCATTGTCCAGCTCTGATGCACAGCAAGTAACTGAGAAGACAATAGCCTGGATTAGGCTCACATTAAGTCTCTACATTCACACGGTTGCTTTTCTATACTCTTGAGAGGTCCCTGACAGCAGATTTTCCCCAATGCAATTCATCCTTTGATTACCTTGTTGAATGTGGAGCTGAGCAAGCTGTAATTGTTAACAACCTCATTCTCTTCTCCATCTATTGTGGTGCTGCCAATTGGCCCAGTGGTGAGAATTTTTGTCTTCTTGATACTGAGCTTCTGTCCACATTGAAGACTATAGTTTTTGACTTTCTTCAGCAAGGGCTTCAGGTCTGCCTCACTTTCTGCAAGCAGGGTTATCTCTTCTGCATAACACAGATTGTTGATGAGTCTTCCTCCAATCCTGATGCCACATTCCTTCTCATAAAGCCCAGCTTCCTGAATAATCTATTCTGCATATAGTTTGAAAAGGTATGGAGGCAGTATACATCCCTGATGCACTCCTTTCCTGAATTTGAAACATGCAATCTTTCCTTGCTTTGTTTTGAGGATTTCTTACTGGTCCAAGTATAGGTTTTGCATAAGTACAAATGAGTGTTCTGGGATTCTCATTTCCCTCAAGGTTATTTTTTTAATTAAATACTTAATGAGTCCTGATGTTATCTCTAGTTTTAAAACTCTTATTCTGCCTATGGGGGAAGCAGATGAACTGCCAACCCCAAAAGAAACAATTCAAATCCATCAGCTGCTCTATGGGGGAAAAAGATGAACAATCTCCCCTTGTGTAATTTACAGCCTCTGAAAGCCTGTTGGATAGTCAGCTAAGACTGGGTTTGAGCTCAATGGCACATAATAACAGCAAAAATATCCCTTTCATATACCATGCCTGTTGTTGTTGTTATGTGCCGTTGATGAACATTTTTAAGTAAGCTAAGCATGGTATAGGGTTGTGGTTTTTTTTTTTATAGAAAACCCTATACCATGCCTAGCTTACTTAAAAATGTTCATCATCTGTCTATTAATTGTTTTTAGATTCCAATGAATCCGTCCCAATTTGTAGTGACACAAGGGACAACCAAAGTCAATGCTACCTAGTCCTGTATCATTCTCCAATTGCTGCTATGTTTTAACTCACTGTTATGACTGCTGTGCCACTATATCTTACTGAGGGTCTTCTTTGTCATTGGGTGTCTACGAAGCATGATGTTCTTCTCTAGGAACTGATATCTCTTGATTACATGTCCAAAGTAAGTGAGATGAAGTTCATCTGTAGATCAGGTTATATGAAAAGTTCAAAGCAAAGGAAGCACTTAAATGATCTTTTAACACTATTCATTCATAGACTGTTGTTGTTGTTATAAGCCTTCGAGTCACCTGCCACTCATAGCAACCCTATGTAAAATAGCTGTGAACTTTGTCCTGTCCTGAGCCAATTTCACTGTCTCTGATACACTTAGCCCCATTATCCCAGTTAATATGTCAATGCATCTTATCCAGGGTCTTCCTCTCTTGTTCATGGAATTAGGCCTAACATTTTTTAAATAAGCCTTTTTAATTATGGTAAAATGTCGTCTCTCATACTCCTTGTGATATGTTGTTAGCAGGAGCCAGTGCTTGGAAAAAAACATGTTGGGAAAGATGGGGGAGTCAGCCTAAGGGAGGAAGACTTTCAATGAGATGGATTGGCACAGTAACTGTAGCAATGGGCTCAAGTATGTCAGAGGAAGAGGACTGCACAGGATAAAACAAGGTTCCGATCCATTCTTCATAAGGTTGTTATGAATGATATTTGACTTGATGTCATGTAACAATAAGAAGTTATTCTTTAAACCATAACTCATCAGTCAAGCCATTTCCTGAGATTAAAAAATGACAGTTTTGAGGAATCCTGGTAAATAATTGATAAATATCTTCATGTAAAACCCCTCCCCAAGTTTTCAAATATAATGGAGTATTATTCACCCATTAAGAAAACTAAAGTCCACAAATTATAACATGGTTGAACCTTGATAACATTATGCTTGACTAAATAGATCAGTCACAGAGAGACAAAAATTTTCTGATCTAACTTACCTGAAATAAGTAAATAGGTAGAAGCCAAAACTTGTTAGTAGTTACTACCAAAGAGGGTAGTTACCAAAAGGACAGAGAAAAGAACTTCTGATTAGGGAACATTCAGTTAACATTAACAGTAGTAGAATAATTTTTAAAAAGATAGTAGAAACGCTTGTACAACATGAAGACACTATAATCAATGTCAATGAGTTATAGAAATTACTGCATTAGAGAATGTTCTGTGTATTTTCACCATACACAAAGACTGTTATGTGCTGTTGAGTTTTATAAAGGCCAATGATAGCTTTCTCAAAGTGCCTTCTTGACTTAAAAGAGGGGATCAACCTAAAAACTGACAACTGGATAAGGGACAGATTGGTCTTCCCCAACAAGAAAGCACAAAAGAACTAGAGATCATAATGTGATAGCAAAATAATCTGAGCTTTTAAAACTTTAAAACAAAAGCCTCTCCCTGTGGACATGAACTCCTTCCATTCTCTGAGGGCTCTGTCAACATCATCAACCTCAAACAGTAAGCTCACACACACACAAATGTGGTGATGCAGGAAATTGTCTGGAAACAAACAAATAAACAATACAATTTTTTTAAAAAATGCATTCTCTCTCCCTGGAACCAGAGTTGCCCCAGTGGAGCGGGCAGAGCCTGAAGCACGCAAGTCATCATTTTAAAGTCCATTTAATAGTTCCATTTCAGTTCAACAGCCTAATCCTCTTTTTTAAATACAATAAGAAAGAAAAGCTCTTCCAAGATACTATTTAGTTCTTACTTCACTAGCCCTGATTGAATAAACTGTTAAGTGCTAATTAGATGCACAGGCTGGGCAAATGGGCTCCAATTCCATGTGTGTTACTAGTCTAATTTAGAAGGTCCCTTTCAGCCTGAGGATTTAGCTAATCAGAACTCCATACTGGCAAATGGCAAAAACCCTTGTAAAAGTTCTGGGTGTCCTATTTGCATTCTAGCCATTCCTGTAATTTATCCAAGAACGTTGCTCCGTTTCAAATTGATGAACTAGAAAAGGAGAAGGCAATTACAGCAATTACGTAATCTCAATCTAGCTGGCTTTTTGTAAACATTTATCAATGTGTTTAACATTATTAAGACTCTGCGAATAGGAAGGTGATAAGCAGTATCTATGTTCTCTAGCTTTTCTGTCTCTTTTCCTGCCAAAAATCACTTAGCTCTCTAATGAAGTCCAAATAATAAAGGAAAATAAATTACCAAAATCTAAAATTGACAGTTATTTGTTGCTATAAGAATTAAAACAATATTGTAGTGCCGTCTACTTTGGGCCTATCATCAAAAGGTTCTGCCCCTAAGGAAGAAAGACAGCATGCTTCGAAAAATGGAGGGTCAGCAAAGGAGAGGAAGAGCCTCGATGAGAAAGACTGATAGAGTGACTGGAACAAAGGGATGAAGCAGTGCGGGAGACTGTGAGGAGCAGGAGCCAGCAGAGTTTTGTTTCACTATACAAGGAGTCACTGTTCATAGGAGCCAACTTGAGCATTGGAAAACAACACAGCTCCCATTCACCACATCTTTCATCAACTGTTAAATCAAAATTCAAGTAGCTTTTTCATCTCTTTCCCCACAAAATTCACTAATCTACCGATTGACGTCAGAGACAACATCTACAAGAAATTATGTGCTACAAATATTTGTAAAATGTGTGAGTGTGAGAAAGAAGAGATAAACAGTCATTCTGAGATGACAGTGAGTGCAGGAGGAGCAAGGCTCCAATCTGTTGTTCAAAGGGTTGCTCTCAGTTATAATCTACTCGACAGCACCTAACAACAACAACAATTCTGAGATTAATTATATTTCCTAGCTTTTAATTCATGATAACACATCATGGGTGTTTAGTTAGATACTCCATTTTTTCCCCCCATTTTAATGACCACCATTGAAAACCTAAAAGATGGTCCTGGGAGCACCTTTGCCTCTGCTAATATTAAATAACAGAAACCACATTTACTACTCTACCACCTAAGCAAGTGAGACGGAGAGAAAGGGAGAGAGAGGGAAAGAGAGAAAAGACAAAACATGGGAAATAGAATTGGTTTTCAAGACACCGACAGACAATAAACAATGATCCCTGAGTTATGGGAAACAACTGAGTAAAACTCTATTATTGTCCCTTTTTATGGCCTTGAAAGGACTCTGGCCTGGGCTGGTGGCATAGTCTCTACGGAGCTGTACTGCTAACCCAACTGCTGCACCTCTCTGGAGGTTTGAATTCACCTCCCGCTCTTAGAGAAGAAGATGGGCAATTCCTTCATGTCTGACTTACAGCTTGGGAAATTTAATGGCGGGTCAGCTATGAGTCAGTTCTGATTGGAGGCAAAGAGGTTTTTTAGGGCAGATAGAATTAATCCAAGTGGAATCTAACAGGCAGAGATAGGGAGATAAAGCTGGTAACAGGGGAGAATAAAAATGACAAGAGTTCACAAGAGAGATCTATGGAGTTTACTCTCATATAGTCAAACAAGGGACAGCACTAAGAACACTACCTGAGGCAGGAGAAAAAAACAATCTGAAAGGATTAGAAGGAAACGCGCCGGGCATTCACGCAGGGCCGGCAACAGTGCCTAATCCCACCAATCAGACTGGAAAATTTCATCATTCATGGGACGCTGGGCAGAGTCTTCAGAACAATCTTGTCTAAATTGTTGCTGCCAAGTCAATTCTGACTCATTAACTACCGGGTAAATTAAAAAGTATATTTAATTACCTGCATAATTAAACTACCCTAAGTAATGGTAACTCCTAGGTAAATTAGAAGGCATTTTCCTTATTATTTAAATATTTTAGCAAGTTAATTAAATTCATAAGCAAAAATTCAAAGTGGGGTTTGCAACTATGAACCTGAGTGTACAAGGGTCATATATTCTACATGTGAAGTGGTATAATATCACGTAACCACAGTCTGCAATGAGTACACATTGTGATGGTTAACTTTACATCATCAACCTGGCTAGGGGATGGGCTCCAGTTGTTTGGCTAAACGCTGTTCTACTTGTTCTTTGAAGTAACTATCAACCCATATTCACTGCCACTGGGTTGGTTGACTCACGGTGATCCTTCATCAGGTTTCTGAAGATGTTAACCTCTATAGGAGGAGAACAGTTTATCCTTCTCCACAGAGCAGATGGCAAATTTGAACTACCAACTTTTGGTTTACAGCCTATTATACACTAGGTCCCCAGAGCTCTTGTAATTACATGTGATTAAATCAATTGGCCTCAAATAAAACATTACTTTACATAATGTGAGCAGGCCTCAAGCATCCACTTGAAGATCATAAAAGGAAAAAGGAAGTTTCCTTAGGGGATATTCTGCTTCCAACTTTTAATAGCCATTTGTCCAGAAACCTCTGACAATTCACTCTTCTTATCATCAGATCTAGTCTCTAGTCTGTCCCCTGACTTGCAGATTTGGGGCTTGCTAAGCCCTGTATGTGAGTGTTTTGTGTGTGCATGTTTTAACAGTTAATGAGTTATAGCCATTAAGGAAACAAAGGCGATAAAATGGAATGAAAGAATATACTCATATATTCCTTTTGGACAGCTCTTCCCCTCATCTGTTTTAATGCAACATTCATTATCTATCCAATTTCTCTCTATTATCCCTCCAATGTCCTATTTTATATGTATGTAAACCATTTGGAACAAAGGATACATTGCAGAGAGGGTTGGAGGAAGGGAAAGGGAGGGGGGAAAGAAAATGTACAACAATGGAAAAAAATACAATTAAAAAAAAAATAAAACCGTTATCCTTTAAAAAAAAAAAGAACCTAAAAGAAAGAAGGGAAAAAAGAAAGAAAGAAAAACCTGGAGACTAAGCTGCACCTGATTCAGGCCATGGTATTTGCAATTACTTGTTACTAATCTAAGAGCTGGGCAATAAGGATGACGAAGAAGGACGATGCCTTTGAGTAATGGTGCTGGAGAAGAGTACAGAACATACCATGCACTGCCAGGAAACCAAACAGATCTGTCCTGGAGAGGGTGAAACTGGGCTGCTACCTAGAAGCAAGGATTTTTTTTTCTTTTTTATTATTAATCTTAATAAACCTTTACAGAGACTTTGGAGGGGGGGAAGGAAGCAAGGATTCTGGGACTCTGTCTCACGTGGTTTGGGCACGTGGCCAGGAGGCACCAGTCCTTGAAGAGGATCATCATGCTTGGAAGGGTGGAGAAACAGCAGAGGAGAGGAAGACCCAGGATGAGACGGATTAACTCAGTGACTGGAGCAATGGGATTTAGGCAGTCGGAGACGACAACATTGGCTCTGGATAGGGCAGCTTTCAGAGCTAATGTACTATGTCACTATGAGTCGCAGGCAACCCGATGGCACAAAACAAAAAGAACATAGTCAATAAAAAGAATTCCAAAAACTGAAAAGGACAAAAATAACAGATAGTAAAGATAGAAAACAAATAACAAAATATTTGACTCTTTTTTTTATCATTAATTCTTTTTTCCCCCATTAATTCTAATGAAAGTTTACAGAGAATTTTTATTTCCCTTCATTCATTATTGCACTTTTCTCCCTGCCCACCCCCTCTCCCCCAGTACACTCTTCTCTTTGAAAAGTAAAAGAAAAATTCTTTCATTGTTATACAGTTCCTCCCAAGTCCACTCCACTATGCAGCCTTCATTCTGGACTCCTGTCATGACAATAACACCTAATCATATATCCCTTTAAACAGTTCTCTCTCTCTCTCATCTGTTTCAATGCAGTATACATTATTTATCCCACCTTTCTCAGTCTCCCACCAACCCCAATGTCAGTCCTGTTTTACAAAAGTGGCTTTATGCAATATTTGTCCTTTTGTGACTGAGATATTTCACTCAGCATAATGTCACCCATTTTGAATACTATTGCATGAGTTCCTTATTTTTCAAGGGAGCATAGTATTCCATTGTGTGAATATACTACAGCTTCTCTATCCATTCCTTTGTTGATGGGCACTTAGGTTGTTTCCAACTCTTTGCTATTGTGAATAAAGCTGTGATAAGCATGGGTGTGCATATATCTGTTTGGATGGCTGTTATGGTTTCTTTGGAGTATATTCCCAGTAGTGGAATTGCTGGGTCAAATGGTATTTCTATTTGCAACTTTTTGAGAAAGTACCATACAGCCTTCCACAGTGGTTGCACAATTTTACACTCCCACCAACAGTGAATAAGTGTTCACAACCTCGCCAGCATTTTTGTTTGCTGTTCTGTTAAATGTTGCTCTTCTGACCGGGGTGAGTTGATATCTCAGAGTTAGTTTTGACTCTTATTTAACTATACCAATAATTACAAACCCACTGAAGGGTCAGCTAAAGATCAGCTCTGACTTGATGGGACATAATAACAAACAGTCTCAATACTCCAGTAAAAGGTAGAGATTGTTCAATTTTGTTTAAAAACAAAACACACCAGAATCCCAATGTATGTTACTTACAGGAAATGCATTTTAAATGGAAAGACATTCTCCAGTTATTCTCCAGTGATGTGGTCAGATATCATCAGGACTTATCCAAGAGAAGAGTATTGGGGTCAGATGGAACAGCCTTAATCTGGTTATTGCTTTGAGCTGATGAAGGGAAAGGGAACTTTTTCATTTTTATTTATTCTTAGACCTATGACTTATTTATAAATGTATTATTTAAATATTTGAGAGTTTCATAAATATTTTGTGCTATTTATTTCTCATTTAATTCCACTATGACTAGAAGAACTGATGCCTTTGAATTGTGATGTCAGCAATGAGTATTAAATATACCACAGACTGCCAAAAGAACAAACAAAGATTTTTCTTGAAGAAAGTACAACCAGGGCCATTGACTCAAGTCCATTAAACTGGAAATGATAAGCCAGATACAAGCTCCAGATAGAGCAAAAGCTAGTGTGTGGCTTTTTCAGAGGTCTTATGTACCTATTCAGTGCAGTTTATATCTTTTTTTATCATCTTTTTATTGGCTATTGTCCTTTTCTTTACTCATCTTTGTGTCATTCGTTTCTTTACAAACTTCTTTTTTTAATTTAAATTTATTATTAACTTCAGTAAAAATTTACAGAGACTTTGGATTTCCATTCATTCATTGCTGTAGTTTTCTCCCCTCCCAACCCTACCCCCTAGTACACTACCCTCTTGGAAAAGTAAAAGACAAATTCTTTCATTGTTTTACAAACCTCCACCAGGTCCACTCCACCACACAGCCTTCGCTCTAGACTCCTGTCATGACAAAAATACCTAATCACATATCCATCTTTGAAGAGATGTCCCCTGCTCCTGCATGAGCAAGCTGTGACCAGATTAAGTGTGTCATGTACGAAGAACAATGTGAATGAAACAGGATGTGAACAAAAGTGTTTAAGGAACTCAGTACGCAAATCAATATAAAATTAAAACTAAAACAAACAAATACCATAACTTGTATGGGTGCACCTTAGCCAGATTATCTAGTCAAATACATTAGGCAAAAAGGAGAGAAGATAAAATTTTAAAATTCCAGGAATGAGAGCAGAAACATCACCAAAGATCCTGTAGATAGTAAATGAACGAAAATGAAGAGTATGATCAACTTTATGTCAATAAATTTGACAATTTAAATAAAATAGAAAAATTTCTTGAATAACACAAACTACAAAAACTTAAAAGAAGAAACTACTCATTGCCATTGAGTTGGAACCAGCTCTTAACTGACCCGCTAGAGGGTTTTCAGATGAAAAAAAACCATATGGAAGGGAACTTCCATGTGGATCCATCTTTCTCATATGGATCAGTTGGCGGATTTGAAATTCTTGCCTTTCAACTTCACCTAACTTCACCCAACAGGCCATCAGAGCTCCTCTAAAAAAGAATTTGATAACCTAGTGGCAAGAAGCTGCGCTACAATCCTGAAGGCACTCGGTTCGAGGGTACCTGCTGCTCTGTGGGAGAAGGATGGGCACTCTTCTCTCGTGCGATTAACTGCTTCTATAAACTCGCTGGAGGGTCAGCTATGGGTCAGTTCAGACTTGATGGTACATAACAACAACAGATAGAAATAGTTAAGCCTTAGAGCTCTTTACAAACCAGAAACTGGAGGTAAGAAGGAAATTGGGAAGAGAAAAGGAGACTCAATGCTTACAGGACACTGAGTTCTCTTAGGGGTGACAGAAAAAAGTGGAAACAGATAAGCATGTTGGTTCAACAATTGATAGACAATATCACTGGAATATACATGTAGAAATGTTGCATACATATTTCTCATATTTAAAAAATTTTTATAGAAATGATAGTTTAAAAGCTCCCAATAACACAACTTCAGGTTGAGACAGCTGACAAACATTAAAGGAAGATATATGTCAATTGTACACAAACTCCTCCAGAAAACTGAAGTGCAGAGAGTACATATCCGTGCTTTCTGTGCTACCACCATTACCCCGAAGAGAAAACCAGAGAAGAAAACAAAAGAGAATACCTTTGATGAATATTGATCCAAAAATAATAACTGCAAACATCCATTAATGATTGGAAAATATAAATATGATGTACAAATCCATGAAATTGGAAGATTTTTATAAACTGGAATGGAATAGATAAAGAATATCCTATGCATTACTGAGCTGAAATAGGTTGATATTAGCCATTTAATCAGACAATCATATGGTCTACAATGTCTACAAGGACAAGTTGAAGATGAAATACATTACATTTACTATAAAAAAACGAATATGTCAAGATGTGTCATGACATCAACTTTGTCCATTATAGGATAATATCCATACACCTACAAAGAATTCCAGTTAATACAAACTTTATTCCAATTTATGCATTGACTACTAATGCCAAAGATTAAATAATTTAACATTTTTACCAATTTCTGCTGTGGTGCTGGAGAGGAGTATTGAATGTACCATGGACTGCCAAGAAAACAAACAGATTCATCCTGGAGAGGGTTAAAGCAAGCTACTCCTTGGAGGCAAGAATTCTGGGGCTTCGTCTGACATACTTTGGGCATGTTGCAAGGAAGGGCAGTTCCTTGGAGAGGGACATCATGCTTGGGAGGGTGGAGGGACGGTGCAAGAGGGGAAGACCCTCTATGAGATGGATTGATTCAGTGACTGGGGTAATTGGGATGGGTGTGTTAGAGGCAGTGCGACTGGCACAGGATAGAGCAGGGTTTAGGGCTGTTGTACACAGGGTTGCTATGAGTCGCAAACGACTCGACGGCACATAACAACAACAATAACAACAACCAATTTCTACAGTCTGATGAGACATACAAACAAGATGCACTGATAATTACTAGTGGTTGTAATGTGGAAATTGAAAACAAAGAAGGACAGGTGACTGGAAAATATGACACTGCTGACAGACATGGCACCAGACATCACAACGTAGAATTGTGAGTTAGAACTGCATTAGACACGAGATCCCTTGCCATACCTTTCCCCATCTCCAACAATTGCTAATGATACACATGGAAAAACTTTACCAGATGAATACACATATATCAAATCAACTGCATCCATGGAAAGAGACAGTGTAGAAACTCAATATCACCAGTCAGAACAAGGCCAGGTGCTGTCTAACAGACCATCAATTGCTCGCATGCAAGTTCAAATAATTGAAACTGAAGAAAATTAAAATAAATCCTCAAGAGTCAAAGTATAACTTTGCATATGTTATTATTGTGTATCACTGAGGAAAGAACTCATACCTGACCCCCTAAGAGGTTTTCAGAGGCAGGAAATCTCACCACACAGCAGCTGGTAGATTTGAACCACATGCCTTTAGTTTGGCAGCACATCTCCTTATCACTAGGCCACTAGAGCTCCCTCTTGAGTTTAAAGATCATCACAAGAATAAATTGAATGCATTTTGATCAAATGATCAAAGACCAGATTGGTTGTGGGATACTAAAAAAATTAGAAAGTTATCAAAATGATGGGGGTTGGGGGAGGGGCAATGGTCAAAACAGAAATATGAAGAGACTCTGAAATTTGCCCTTTAACATAGAATAGTCAAACAAAATGGAAGAAATGATGATGTAAAAGAACTGAACAGAATATTTAAAAGAACAGCTGGAAAATACAGAGTAAATCATTATTATGAAATACATAAAAATACGGAGGACATGCTATTTCTCAAGCTGAAAGAACTGAAGTACAGAGTGAAGCCTCAATTCCAGTGCTGAATTATTCTATGGGCAAAATACTGAATGACACAGAAATAGTCACAAGAAGAAGGAAAGAAAACAGAGAGTCGCTGTATTAGAAAGAACTCCCCAGCGATCAAACATTTTAGGAGGAAGCAGATGATAGAATATTAATGGAACAAGTTCAAGCTACACTAAAGGCATTGGCGGGGGGGGGGAACCCAAAAAAAAGCACAAGGCCCCCGGAATTAATGGAATAACAACTTGGATGTTTCAATCAGTTCAAGAAACTAATTGGGAAATATCCATATTTTTGTCCATTCTAAGGAAAAGTGACCACACCGAAATTATCAAACAATAAAATTAATTATCACACATAAAATCTTGCTGAAGATAATTCATAAAACACTGCAGCACCAGAATACTCCTTAAAAGCAAGAATAGCAAGACTACATTTCATGCACTATGGGCATGTTATCCGGATGTGCCAGTTCCTTAAAAGGACAACATGCTAGAAGACTGTTGACAAAAATGAGGAAGTCTCTTAAAGGAGATCAACTATCACAATGGCTCCACTAATGAACCCAAGCACTTGAATGTAGGGATGGTAAAGGGAACACAGGATTAGGCTATGTTTCATTCTGTTGTACACTGAGTCGTCATGAGGAAGAACAAACTCAGTGATAACAACTAAGCATGTAAACTTGGCCAGCTGTTCTAGTATATGCTATTTGTTATTGCTGTTGTTACGTATCATCAAGTCAAGGATGAATGTCCTTTCCTGTGCCATGCTCACACGTCTTGATATGAGCCTATTGTGACAGTCACCATGTAAATATCCCTGGCTGAGGCTAATTCCTCTTCTTCTTCACTGACCTCCACCTTTCTGAGAACCATGTCCCTCTCTGAAGAATAGTCTTTCCTAGCAACATGCTTGAAGTATGTGAGGTGAAGCCTCATCATCTTTTCCTCCAAAGAAGACTCTGGCTGCACCCTCTGCAAGACATGTTCTTCTTTTGGCAGCCCATGAGATGTTCAGAGCTATTCTCCAACATTACAGCTCAAAGGCATCAATTCTTCTTCCATCACCCTTATTCACCGTCCAGCTCTCAGATGCAAAGCAACAGATTGGAAAGACCATGGCCTGAATCAGGTGATCCTCAGTTCTCAAACTGACATCATTATTAGTACCTAGAGCTACACCATGAGGCTGTTGTGTTTATACTTTAAAGACGTTACATTTAGCAGATTCACCCAATGCAGTGGTGTCTTGGCTGCTGCTTTCATGGGTGTTGATTGTGGATTCAGGTAAAAATCCTTGACAATGCCAATCTTTTCTCCATTTATCATAATGCTGCTTGTTGGCTCTCAATAATGTCTTCATTGATCAACTTAAAATTCTTTGAAAAGTAAAAATGTCAAACTCCCTCATTTTATGTTTGAGGGTCCTTATTTGACCTTTTCTTTATTCAAGGTAGTTCCTCCTTATTGTCCTTTAAACATCTTTCTAGAATAGTTTAAAACACAAAGAACTAATTTTATGTTCATAATTAAATATTTATTAAAGACCTAAGGTATACAAGATAGAAGACTAGAGGAAGATACAGGGATGTCAGATTATAAGCAGTAAGTAATATGAATGATAAAGTGTAGGTGACAGCTATAGTTTACTTTGCTAGAGGATAAAATCACTCAAGGAATGATTAAACATGAAGACAAATCTTAGGATTGTAGCATACTCGTGCCAGAAAGCTTTTTAAAATGGCAAGATTAATATGTCAGAATTTCAAGCAGAATACAGGAGCCAAACACGAGTTCCTAAAGTGAAATTCCTTTATAATATTCTCGTTTACTAAACTGTAATACAATAAATCTCAGTGAGAGGCTATGCAAGTAAGGTACAGCTAATGATTAGGGGGAGAAAGGTGGGTCCAGGAAGCATTTACGGTTTGTGCAGGCTTCAGGTGATTGTTCTAAAGTTTATCAACTTTGGCACTCTCCCCTCAAAAGGTCAGGAACTTCTGGCTGTTAAACATCAAGTGGAGTAAGACTCCTGGAAAAATTCTTTTGTCACCACAACTATTTTAGTGTGGTTCTAAGTGGTGAGCCCCAGTGCGTGCCAAATTCCTCTGGTTTGGTCCCATATGGCTAGACATGAAATATAGCAAAATAGGACCTTCTATGTCCTGGTTCTATTTGCTCATTCAGTGTCTCTCCAAAATCAGGCAGATTCTTTAAAACATCAGTGCCTCTATTATATGGCATTAAGCACAAATACAAATAAGCAACATCACACTTACTAAGAAAGTCAACAAGAAAACACTAAGAATATTTACAATTTTCGTTTATCTACCACCAATTCTTTATTTCACAGGAGTCAGTAATTATAATCTAAGATAAATGAGCTTGAAAATTCCCTATCAACTAAGGGCTGAACAAAGAAGACCCATCACAAGTGAAGACCTTTTTCTAATTAACTTCTAACTAAAATCTAACTCCAAAGTTTCTCTCCTGCACGCTCTCTTTATTAAAGAAGGAAAATTCTTTCTGTGTAATTTCTCAAAATCCTTTCCTCCACTTCAAGCTTAAGTGCATTCCAGCTAGGCAGTGGAATCCAAGCAAACCGAGTGGCCCTCAACTGAAATTTTCCTGAATCACATCTAAGCTTCCAAATTCCCCTTTCTTGCTTCTGGCCTTTGTTAATTCGATCTAAGCTTTTGTTTCCTAACTCATAGCTTCTTCTCACATTAGTGGGTTCAGTAAAGAAGTTTTGCTTCCTCTTAGTAAACAATCCTAGGACTCTTTATGGTATCTTATATTGAAGTAAGGTAAATCCTTATTAAAATCAAAATAACTTTAAAGCTACTCATAACACATTGAGGCTACTCATCATACAGGTCAATGAGTTTCAGAATAACTCTAAACTTCTCAAAAATGTGAAGATAATACTCTACAAAGATTATGTTCTAGATTTATATTCTAATGTTTAACTAAATGAAAAGCAGAGACCAAGCCCAGGGACAGTCCAGATGTCTTCTTTGAGTGAATCCAAAAATTTTTGGGCAAAATACACTGTAGCTTACTACAGATGAGAGTCATAAAAAGGGGGAATGGAAGATGCATAAATCATAGTCATGTATAAATAACTTTCAGGAATTCGTTCCCAGACAACTTCATCCATTCATACATTATGTTGAATTTAAGAATCTACTAAGGAAATACTATTGGATAAAAGAAGCTCAGGATACTTAATTATATAATACTTATTTAAAATTGATTTATTGAAAACATTGCATACTAGGAACTTTACATGGGTTGCACAATTTAATCCTTACAATAATGCTAATGCTTTAGTGTTAATACCCCCATATTACAGAAGAAAAATATCCCCAAAAGCTTGAATTACTTGCTCAATTTACCCTGCCGGATACCAAGTACATAGATATTTGAACCTAAATCTATCTTGTTCCAAAGACCTTGCCCTTTCAACTAGGACACCCTCCCTGTTGAAGTGGTTTTCACTACTCTGGTATTCTGGAGAATTCCTGAAACAGGAAGCCTGGCTGTTACAGAGAGAAAACACTAAACTATAAAAGTCAAAAGGCTTGTGAGTCTGGGCTTTGGCCTAATCATGTTTCTTTTGTAGGATTTATTTTCCTTATCTGAAAAATGAAGAGCTTGATTAGTTTACATTGAAGAGCCTTTTTTTTTTTCAAAATTTTTATTTTATTATTTTTGTGTGAATGTACCGTCAAATCAGATCTGACTGGTACAGGAGGAGATTGCCCCTCCTTCCCCGGCAGAGCATCTGTGGATCCGAACCATGCGCCTCTGGGATTGTAGTTGCAGCTCCTTGCCACTAGGCCACCAGAGCTCCCCTAAAGAGCCTTTTGATCCCTAATGTTTTACTATATGTAACTCTCTCATTGCCATCAAGTCAAACTAACTCACGGCTACCCTCCACTGGGTTTGCAAAGCTGAAAATTGCATAAGAGATTATCCATCTTTCTTGTGGATTCCAACCACTGGAGAGACACCACCTTTGAGTTAACAGTATAATTACACACACACACACACACACACACACACACTCTAGAGGCATGTAGCTGCACTGCAATCCCATAGGTGCACAGTTCAAATCTACCAGCTGCTTTGCAGGAAAAAGGATGGGCAATTTCTTCCTGTGTGATTAAATGCCTCTGAAAACGTGCCAGAGGGTCAGCTATGGGTTGGATCCAACTCAATGGTTACATACACACACACACGCGAAACGATATATATAAGAGAGAAAGACCGTGGGTCTTAGTTTTCTAGTACTTCTGTAAGACAAAGACCCTAAAAGGGTGGCTTTAAAGAATAAAAACTTATTGTCTCACAGTTCAAAACACCAGAAGTACAGAGTAAGAGTTTGTCTCAAGGGAAAACCCTTTATCTAGTCTAACTTCTAGTAGTCAGCAAGGGGGAGTTTTAGTGATTCAAAGGTTAACTGTTCTGCTGTTAACTGAAAGATCAGTAGCTGAAACCCATCTCAATGGGGGGGGGGGAGACATGGTGAGCTGTTCCTCCAAATTTTACAGCTTAGGAAACCCTATGAACTAGTTCTGATCTGTCACATTAGGTCCCTTTTAGTAGACAAGTCATCTCAAAGACATTTTACAGCAACTACAAGCGTAGCCAGTAATCTGGGTAGTTCTGGGACTTGTAGATTCATCTGCCTCTGTTGTCAGATAGCACTTGTATTCTTTAGTGTCTGTGTGTGTCTAGTTCACTCTTTTTACAGTTAAAAAAATCATTAGATCTAGAATTCACCTTACTTGATATGGTACAGCCAACAGAACAAAAAAAATTTCAATTCCAAACACAATTACATTCACAGGTATAAGGGTTACAATTGCAATACATACTAGGGGCGGAAACACCATTCATAACAATATATATAAAATTAAGCAAGATTCTATTACTGCAAAATTTTTTAAAATAGAAGTATCTTCTTAAATTTAACATAAGTAATTGACATTTTAAAAAAATGAAATAGACAAAAACAATACACACAGATATGAGAAAACATCAAACTCATAAAACAGGAATCTCAGTTTTGTTTTGACACAGTTCTAAAAACTTCTTAAAGCTCCTCTTATAGAAAAAAAAATATGGGTTGGAGCTACCAGGTATGGGTCAAGACACCTGAGTAGGTTCAAGAAAAAGTAGCAGAACAGAATTCATCTCTTTTTTTCCCCAGAGTCACCTTAGTATTTATTTTATTAAATAAAATTTTTTTATTTTAATTGTCATTTTAACAAAATTTTACAGAAAAGTTACATTTTCATTTATTCATTTTGCACATTTTCCCCTTTCCATCCCTTCCCACTCCCCAAGCTGACCTTTTCCCCCCCACTAGTTTATTTACAAGAACTCATGTATCATAAAAGCTCCACTCAGCAACAAAAGAAAATGTTCTCTATGACAAAAGACACTGTGTGAAGCTTCGGGTTTTTGTTTTGCTCTGCCTTCCATCTTCAGGCCTGCAAGATCAGCCTGTGCACAGTAGAACTATTTAAAATCTTTATAATACATGATGTCTTCTTATATTAAACCAAGATATCCCAGCCAGGTTTCCTAATTCTTCCTCGATTTTCTACAATGACTGGAACAAACTGACTCTTTGAGTAGCTGTCATCACTAAGAGCCAAGACAAGATGGGTGTGGACAAGCTATATGGGAAACTGTCACAAAGGGCACCAAACGTAGACAAAAAAGGTCAAGGGTTCTGTAGGTCTGGGGAGACTGAATGACTTAGAATATACTGCCAGAGATGAGGCAGGCTAAAATGTATGTGGTTTTGAGAGATTGCACAGACAGATTATGCATCTTGAGGTCTCTCAACAGATAAAGATGTTTTCCTTGGGGTAAAAAAAAAAAAAAGATGAGCAGCCTCGCAAAAAAGCTTAAGACAACCTAAATCATCCTCAAAAACACTGAGGAATGCAAAGATTGGGAAGGGGAAACAACTTCTCAAAGAAAAAGGCAGGGTGAGGAATTAAAGCCACCCATTCTTGTGTTTATCAAGGAGGGAGGGTGAAAACACTGTTCAAATTACCTATAACCCAAAAAAGACAAACTCTGTTGCCATTGATTCTATTTTAATTCACTGTAAGTTAAAAGGACAGTAGAAGTGTCCCAAAGAGTTTCCAAGATTGTAAATCTTTATGAAAGCAGACTGCCACATCTCTCTCCCATGGTGCAGCTAGTGATTTTGAACCACCGGCCTTTAGGTTTCAGCCAAATACTGAATCACTTCACCACCAGACTCCTTCAAACATATAAGCCAGGCAAAAGTGGTTGTTGGCTCTGAAAGAGTCCAAATACCTTTACAGTCTCCCTCACAACCACCACCGCTGAGTCTCCTCTGAGGAGTCCAGCTGCTTCTGAAAAGCCAAGAGAACAACAAGCAGAACAAAGTGACAGCTGGGAGGAAGAGGGAGTGTGGGGAGCACTTGGCATACACAGAAGTGTAGCCAAAAGGCACAAATATGAAGGAAGACAGACAATTTTCCTGTGTGGTTTTTGTGTGTGGTATGGTGGGAGAGCAAAGTAAGAGCTAGCCAAAGTTCTGGCCTCCATTGCCTGAAGGCTTTGGCAGGCTCTGCTTTTCTCATGGCAGGAACGCCAGGAAATGAAGCTTTCAGCTGCCTGCTCCAATGTGTTGTTCTCTGTCACCATTTCATGCTCAGCCCCCGGCCCGTTTATATTTTCTTCTTTGGGATTTATCCCACAAATGTAGACCAAGCCATTTTCGTTCTTCAGGATTGTTCCACACATCATTTCCTCTCACATCACATGTGTCACTGAGGGACTTTAGTAACATGAAATCCTGACAGAGCACAGAACAAACTACAGAATTAGACGATCTGTAAGGGACCTTTGAGACCATCTCAGCCAGCCTCATTTTACAGATGAGGAAATGAAGAGTAAGAAAAATAAGGTGAGAGCGGGAAATCATATTCAGAGTAGCAAAATCTGAGCAAGTATTTGTTTCCCCCACTGCCATCCATCCAGTGCTCCATCTGGGGCACGCGCGCACACGCGTACGTGCACACACACACACACACACACACACACACACACACACTCTTTAGGACTCTGTATCAGACAACATAATGATTTTTTCTTTCCTCCCTAACAGATCCTCTTCTTATTAGATACTTGATAATAACTGCAGTGGATTCTCTCTGCTCTCTTATCAAGAAATTGCAAATAATTCGGTAAATTGTCATTAAAAAATGTTGATTTCCAGAAAAGGCAACAAACTTGGAAAAGTACATGACGAAAACAGCATGCAGGAAAAGATACTATCTAAAAACCAAGCAATGTGCACACCCACAAAAAACTTTAACTTTCATGTTTCACCTACATGTTGTTGATCTTTGACTCACAGAAAAAATCTATGAACAAAATTATCTGTTCCTGATGGGGTCATTTATAAGACATAAAGTTCTCACTGTTTGATTTTTTTAAAAAAAGTATTTCAGTTCTAGTTTGCCTTAGTCTGGAAACCCTGCTGAAACTTATTCAGCATTATATAGAAATACACACACCTCTACTGTCAGTCAGGTAGTGGCTATATATGAGGTAGACCAGCTAGGAAGAAAACTTGGATTTCACACTTCAAAGGTGGCAATTCCATGTGACAAGAGTAAAGGAAGAGGGTGCATCTGCAACATGCAGATGGCACAAGCTTGCTTGCAGATAATGAAAAACTGATGACACTGTACTGATAAAGCTCAAAAATTACACTTACCATAAAGAAAATAAGAATCCTCAAAACTGGCCCAGTAAACAACATCATGGAAAACAGAGAAAAGATTGAAGCTGCTAAGGATTCTGTTTCACTAGGTCTACAATTAACACCCATGGAAGCAACAGACAGGTCAGACAGCATTTTACATTGGACGCATGTGCTGCCAAGAATCTCTCTAAGGTGTGAAAAATCAAGAACGTCACTTTGAAGACCAAGAAGCACCTGATCCAAGCCATACTGTTTCAACTGTTTCATACGCTTGGTAAAGCTGGACCCAAATAAGAAAGATCAAAGTAGAATTGATGCATTTGTACTGTGATGATGTTGAATAATATCGACTACATCTTAGAGGTCTGGTGGCCTGGCAGTAAGGAGTTGTGTTGCCAACCCAAAGACATGCAGTTTGAATCTACCTTCTGTTCTGAAAAAGAGATTGGCTCTCTCCTCCCGTGTGATTTACAGGCTCTGAAAACTCACTGGAGAGTCAGCTATGCGTTGGTTCCAACCCAATGGAACACAACAACAATACACAATGTACTGCCAAGACAAAAAATATGTTTCCAAAGAAGTGCAACCAGTCCACTCCTTAGAGGCAAGGATGGTGAGACTTCATCTCATATACACTGGGCATATTATTTGGAGAGGACAATCTCTGGGAAATGATACCATACTTAGAAAAGTGGGAAGTCAGTGAAAGACAGAAAAACCATCAAGGAGATCGACTGAGAGCAATGATTTTGAAAAATACTACATAGCTTCGGAGAGACTGGAGAGCATTATGCTGAGTAAACCCGGTCTCATAAGACCATTATTATAAAAATAGGATAACTAGTAAAACATGTATGGGAACCCAAGTGGGAAAGGGCTGGGAGTAAAAACGTAAGGATAGGAAGGGGTGAAATCACAGGGTTGCACAATTTGGAGGGTGGAGGGAAGGGGTAAAGGAAATGAGAAGGATCCATTGGACACCTGAAAAGACAGGGTAATGGTAAGCATAGTCCAATGATATTTAATTCTATAAAACACAATGTATGGGAGTGATTATACAAAACAAAACGTGAATGAAGAAGAGTGTGAAACACAATGTATACAAACTTTGCAAGGAAACCAAAATAAAATATTTTTTTAAAGGAGATGATTGACACAGTGATTAAAAAAATTGCCTTCAGCACAACAGAGATTGTGAAGATGGCACAGAATTGGACAGGGTTTTAACAAAGAATCATTATCAGTTGTAATCAACTGGATGGCACTTAGGAACATTATTTAAATCATGAAGACAATGTTATTCCTCAAATAATACATGATCTCAGTTTATCTTGTCATATTGATGTACAACCTCTGTTGTAGTTGGGGTTTTTTGGTTGTTATTTATTTCTGAGTCAGTACAGACTCATGGCTGTCCCTCCAGCAGGTTTAGAGAGGCAGCAAATTGCAGAGGAAAAGATTGCATGTTTTTCTCCAGTGGAGCAGCTTGTGGATTTGAACTACATGCCTTTGGGCTGGCAGTACAACATTTTACCACTAAGCCACCAGGGCTTCCTTTTGCAGGTTAATGTCAGGCTTTGGAGACAGCCTTTCAATTAAATTATGTGGGCAACAAAAATATAAAATGAGGAAAGTTGTTTATTGAGGTTGTATCCTTTCTCAATATCTACTCAATCTGTATGTTAAGCAACTAATTTGAGAAACTGGACTCTATGAAGAAGAATTTGGCATCAGGATCAGAAGAAGAAGACCAATCAATATCCTGCAAAAGGTTATTGTGCAGAAGTACAGAAGACTTGAAACACTACTGCAGAAGATCAAAGACAACAGTCTTCAATATAGATTGCCTTTCATTACAAAAAAGAAAAAATCTTCAGCACTGAACAGATAAGCAACATCATAATGAACACAGAGAAGATTGAAATTGTTGATGATTTCATCTTCCATGGATCCACAATCAACATCTTTGGTACAAGCAGTCAAGAGATTAGGAGACATATTGCATTAAGAAAGTCTGCAGTCAGGGGCCTCTCCAAAGTACTTAAGAGCAATGATGTCAGTTTGAAGGCTAAGGTGCATCTAATTCAGGCCATGGTCTTTTCAATCACTTGTTATGCATCTGAGAGCTGGACAATGAATAAGGATGACAGAGAACCAATGCTTTTTAGTTGTGGTATTGAAGAAGAGGACTGAATATCCCATGGACTGCTAAAGAACAAACATAGGTCTTGGCAAATATGCAGCCAGAGTGCTCCTTGGAGGCAAAGATGGTAAAGTTTCATCTCGCATACTTTACAGCATGTTTCTAAGAGAGAACATCTCTTGGAGAAGGACATCATGCTTGGCAGGGTGGAGAGTCAGCAAGATAAGAAAATCTAACTAAACGAGATTGACTGACCCAGGGATTGCAGCAACAGACTCAGGTGGGTCAGAGATGATGAGAAGGGCACAGGTTGGGACAGGGTTGAGATTCGTTGTTCATTGGATTGATATGAGTTATACTTGACTTGACAGCACATAACAACAAACAACAAAAATACAGTGCCCATCTGTGGAGTCAATTCTGACTCATAATGACTCTCCACTAGGTTTCTGAGGTGGTAGATTTTTATGGGAGGAGACAGCCTGTTTTTCTCACACTGAGGAGCTGGTGGACTCAAATATATAACCTTTTGGTTAGCAGCCCAACATGCTCTATATAATTAAAAACCAGCATAGTATAGTGCATAATGTGTCAGAATGCTACCCAAAGGTCAGCAGTTCAAATCCACTCTGTAGGAAAAGATGAGCTGTCCCTTCCTGTAAAGATTACAGCCTCAAAAACTTGATGGAGGGTCACTGTGAGCTACAACTAACAACAGCAATGGGTAAAAATATTCAATTGGAAGGTTTTTTGATTGATTTTTTAAAATATAAATGTTTTCATTTATACTGGTTACTTACAAAGTTCATATACATTATTTTTCACATTGGATTTTTCCCATTCCCTTTACCTGCCCTTCCCTCTACCTATCAAACTGTGCAACCCTATGATTACCTTCCTACCCGTCCTCACTCCTCTGCTCCTACCCTCCCCCCCTTGGATACTCAAATATGTTTTGCTAGTTTTCTTTCTATTTCTATAATCACAGTCTTCTATAGTATTTGTCCTTATGGGACTGAGTTAGTTCACCTAGCATAATGCTCTCCAGTTCCTTCCAAGTTAGGCAGTGATTTATAAAATCACTGCTCCGGCATGCTGTGTGGTAGTCCATCACGTGAATGCCTTCCTCAATCCATTAGATTGTGGTTAGACATTTGGGCTGTTCCCATGTTATTGTATGGTGAATAACACTGCTATGAACATGGGTGTACAGATCTTGTTTTATGCCTCAGCCCTCATTTTCTCAGGGTATATTCCAAGAAATGGAATAGCTGAGTCATATGGAATTTCATTTTTTTTAACTTTTTATAATTGAGATTTTAATGAAAATTTATAGAGAACATGGATTTCTATTCATTCATTGTTGAACATTTTCCTTCTTGTCCACCCCTTCCCCCAGTTTCCTTTTCTCTTTGGAAAAAAAAATTCTCTCATTGTTATACAATTCTCCTCCCCACCCCCAATTCACTTTACTATGCAGATCTTATTCTGGACTGTTGTCATGCAAATAATACCTAATAATATATTCATTTTAAGCAGTTCTCTCCCTCACTTGTTCCAATGCAGTGTACATTATTTATCCTCTTTTCTTAGTTTTCCCCCAACCCCAATGTCATTCCTGTTTTATAACAGTGGCATTATGCAGTA
The DNA here is from genome assembly GCF_000299155.1 of Elephantulus edwardii. Taxonomy (NCBI): domain Eukaryota; kingdom Metazoa; phylum Chordata; class Mammalia; order Macroscelidea; family Macroscelididae; genus Elephantulus; species Elephantulus edwardii. Next base: position 20,038,520 of record NW_006399787.1, read on the forward strand.
TTTGTCCTTTTGTGACTGAGATATTTCACTCAGCATAATATCCTTCAGACTCACCCACTTGTATAATATTTCATTAATTCCTTGTTTTTCCAATGCTGCATAGTATTCCATTGTGTGAATATACTACAGCTTCTCTATCCACTTGTTGATAGGCACTTGGGTTGTTTCCATATCTTTGCTATTGTGAACAACATAGCAATAAATATGGGTGTGCTCTATGGAATTTCTATGTTCAGCTTTTTGAGGAAACACTAAGCTGCTTTCCAGAGTGGTTGTACAATTTTACAATTCCCACCAACAGAGTATAAGCATTCCTATCTCACTACATCCTCTCCAACATTTAATACTTCCTGTCCTGTTAAACTTTCGAACTGCTACTGGAGTGAGATGGTATCTCCTTGTGGTTTCAACTTTCTGCAGGTAGCAGTCCATTTGTTGAAGAGGTTGTCATTTCCCCACTTGATAGTTTTGATTTCCTTGTCAAATATCAGTTGACAATATAGATAGATGAGTCTACTTCTGGGTTCTCAATTCTGGTCCATTGGTCTCTGTGCCTGTCATTGCACCAGTACCATGCTGTTTTGGTTACTCCCACTGTGTAGTAGGTTTTGAGGTCAGGGAGTGCTATGCCTCCCACATCCTATTTGGTTTTTAGAAGTGCTTTGCTTATTCGGGGTCTCTTTCTTCTCTAAATAAACTTGACAGCAATTGGAAGTTTTTAAAAAGCATGCTAGCATAACTTAAAATGTTATTTATGATAAAACTTAATCTATATTTCCAGGTTTATTTCTCAATTTTGCCTTTTTGCCAACAAAAACAACTTGTGATGTTGAAGAAAAGAACATTCTTAGACATTAGTAAACCTTAACAGAATTAAAGAACTGACTTGGGAAAGTGGTTGGAATTTTTTCATGTGTAAGTGAATGTACATGCTTTTGTATGCAAGGTCATAGCACAGAAACTTGTCTTCTCATATCATGGTTTCTTCTATTCAAATGAAAATTTCAACACTATGAAAACTATCTTACATGACATAAAGAAAAAGAAAACTGCACCAACCAGTTAAATCGCAAACTTTCCCTCAATTTGACAGGTATTCTTTAAAGTGCTGTGTACCATCAAGTCAGAAGTGACCCATAGCTGACCCTTCAATGGGACTTCAGAGGCAGTTAATCACACAGCAGGGGATTGTCTATCTTTCTCCTGCAGAACCGGTAGGTAGTGGATTCGAACCACACTTTTGGGTTGCCAATGCAACTCCTGACTGTTAGGCCAACATAAGCAGCTGTAATCAGGATTAAAACTGATGACAATCCATGGATTCCAGAGTAGAACTGTGTTCCATACAGTTTTCAGTTGTTGTTGATTGTTTTCAAATTGAGCACGACTCATAGCAACTCTATGAACAAAAGGCCTGAAGCCCCTCTACAACTACCAACATTTATGAAAGTTCATAGAGTTTCTGGAGGCATGTTATTTAGGAAGTGGATACCACTCTTGCTTTCAACAGCTGATTTTATTTATTTATTAGTATATCATCAGGCTTTTCCCCTAAGGCATCTCAAGCTTCCAACCAAATAAAGGAATTAAAGAAACTGGCTCTCACATAAAGGCACTAAAAGTTAGCTGAAGGAGACCAAAATGGGAATGAAATAATCTATATTGATAAGTCCAATGATACAGAATACTTTCAAGACTGGAAAAGTCAATGAAAGATCAAAGAAGGAGATAAATGAGATAAAGGATAAGAACT
>NW_006399787.1:20040372-20053655 GCF_000299155.1 Elephantulus edwardii
TATATATATAACATACGTGTGTGTGCATACATATGTTCTAACATGCTCCTTTCACATGAGAATCTGACCTATTCCTTTACATTTTTGAAGGACAAAATGCATTACTTTTGTGCCCCCAAAAAATTCTTTAATAAAGACTATTTGAACACAGAGCTCCAGTGACATCATTCACAGGGAGCTGCAAAACTGCTGTCTTTCCAGCAGTTCTAATACACCAACTGCCCTGAGGCAGAAATGGGCAATCTCCTCTCATGTGATTTTCAGGCTCCGCAAACTCATTGGAAGGTCATCTAGGAGTCAGTTCTAACTCCATGGCAATGAGACAGAGAGATTTAAGGACAGTAAATACCAAAAGACAAAGATTTACAACAAACCAAATAACAATGTTAACGTAATATCCAAACTTTAGACAGGACGATAACTTCCCAGAATTGTCACAGGAGCTTATCTGCACATATTTAAGGTGTAACAGCCACTCGATGCCACATAACAACAACAACAACAACCATATGCAAAGCATTCTGCTAGATTCCATTGTTTCATTGCCACTGAGTTGATTTTTTATTCATAGCAACCCTGTAGGACATATTCTACTCCCCCCCCCCAAAAAGAAAGGAAAATTAGTGAGATTAGAACTGCTCCATACGGTTGCCAAGGCTGTAATCTTTACAGAAGCAGGAGAATCCTCCTCCTGTCGGGCAGCCGGTGGGCTTGAGTCTCGGACCTTTCAGTTAATACTCAAACCACTGCACCATTTTGGTGGCCTAGTGGTAAGAGGATGCACTGCCAACTCAAAGGCACGTGGTTTGAATCCATAAGCTCCTCTAAGTGAGAAAAGTGGGCAATTGCCTCCTCTGTGATTTACAGCCTCTGAAAGCCTGCCAGTGGGTCAGCTGTGAGTCAGTCTTGATTCAATGGCATCTAACAATAATAGCATTATCCAAATATAAATAACAAATTTTATGAAAATTAATTCTCTTTTTAAAAAATAGTGAGAGAAAATAGTGTTGTTTTGCATTTTTGTAAATCTCCTTAACATCTGTCTTAATACACAACAGCTGGATTCTGATAGGCTACACAGTCAATCTGTTCACAATAATCATACTTCCCACGTCCTCTGGAAGATATCACTGGACAGTCATCAGAGAACGAGAAAGGAAAACAATATTTTAAGATTGTGATGAAGATTATGACAGAAGTTAGTCTGACCTCGGTGGCGCCTTATAAAGGACCTTGGGAATCTTCGAGGCCTTAAGGCACATTTTAAGGACCTCTGGTTTACCACTGGTTTACAGCAGTTCAAATCCACCAGTTCCTCAGGAAAGATAAGCAAGCATGTTTTCTTCCTGTGTGACTTACAACCTCAGAAACCAAATGGAGCGTCAACTATGAGCCAGCTCCAACTCAATGGGAATAAGTGTATATAGCATAAGACGAATGTTTAAAAATTAGTAAATTGAAGAGGATGGATTCAAGCCTATTCACATGAGCATTTCAGGTAAAATCTCGCAGTAACAAAGTCTATTCCATAACCCACTAACTTGAACAGTGGACTTATTTATTTTCTTCTTCAGAGTTCTCAAATTTTAGTTTAATATTATTTTATGCTGGATTTACTCCTGAGCCATAAGTTTTTATTCCTTCAATTTCTTCTGGGAGAATGTTTCCTTCTGCACAACTTTCTCTTTTCATTTAGGAGCGAGTTGTGTCTTTTCAGTAAGGATCATCTGAATGTGGAAGGGAAGCTTTTATGTCTGGGTTAATCTAACCATGAGGTCTGTATGTGCAGCAATGCATCCTGGGTGCTCTATCACCTACAGGTACTCAAAGACCCGAGAATCTACAGCTAAGCCTTCATATTCAGCATTACTCTCTGTATTTTCAAAAATATACAGCAACCACTGTTGTAGAATGGGGCTGACATCAGGGTTGGGGAAAGAATGAGAAAACCTGGATAAATTATGTACACTGCATTGAAACGGATGAGGGAGAGAACAGTTCAAAAGCAATATATTGTAGGGTATTATGATTATCATAAAAGTCCGGAACGAAGGTTGTAGAGTGGAGTATACTCGGGGCAGGTTGGGGTTTGTGGGGGGGGGGTACTGTATACCAATGAAGGAATTTTTCTTTTACTTTTCAAAGAGAAGAGCAAACTGGGGGTTGAGGGGCAGGAGCGGGTGGGGAGAAAAGTGCAACAATGAATGAATGGAAATCCAAAATCTCTGTAAATGTTCATTAAAATTAATAAAAACATATATTTATTCCCCCCCCCAAAAAAAAGCAGCAAAATTCCAGCATTCTATTTGGGTCACCAGCCTTGCACCAACCTGTCTGGCCTAAATACCTTTACTAACTGCACCAGTGTCACACTGGAATGGCACATATTTCTTCTGAAAAGTGACAGCTGTCCGATATTCAGTGCCTTTTGCAATGTGTACACTCTGGATGGCCCAGGCAAAATCATGAATGTTCTTAAAATGGACCTGGAGATTTGAACCTCTTGATTTACATGACTTCATAGGGTTTTCTGTAAGAAACCACTTTAGAAGATCACCTTTGGAGAAGAGGAAGGACGAAGGATGCTGGGGAAATTTGTGATAACTCTAGACTTGTCTCATTATAACCGAGATTACAAGATTGCATGACTCAGGTGTGCTCTCTCTGACTAGGTGAAGATTGCCTGTTCATAGAGCTCGGGTTGAGAAGGTCTTGGCACGGTGATGAGGGTGATCACACACCTGGTTTGCCTGGAAGAGCTCGAGTTTGTTCTAGTCCCAGGGTATTTATTAACAGAGTCTTTATACCCTCAAAAGAGTCCTGGCTTATATGAACTATTTAAGACAGTCCTAGCAATCTATATCGTCCATTTGGGTGAGCAGATCTAAAAAAAAAAGCCATGCTAAATTTGGTCTACACAATAATAGTCTACCAATCACTAGCCCTATGAGAAAAGACCTCCTGATCTCTATCTAGCATTGTGTGCCTTTTTTACCTTGTTACCAGGTGTATTGACACGGTCACTGCTGCAGTGAACTCATGTGTCAGGAAGTGTGAGGATGGCACAGGATTGATCATAGGGTGACTATGAGTTGCGCTCGACTTGACAGCACCTAACAACAACAACAACAAACTGCTGACACCAACATTTTTCGACGATTCTACCTAACACTAGGTGCTGTTGGTTTACTGCTTACAGATCTAGTTTAGAGTTTGACCTATAGAATGCCACTTTGCCTGGTAATTTCAAACTGATTGAAATGTAACTTATAGATTAAAAGCCACGGGTTAACCAGATCAGATCAGCCAGTACACTAAATGAACCACTAGGCAAAACCCAGCACATACCAGAGACTGAGGAACTCCGCTAAGGGAAGAGACTTCTTTGAAAAAGTACTGACTCTAAAGCCTGATCCTAAGAGCAAAACAGAGGGTAGAACGAAGACTGGAGAAGAAGTGTTGTAAGTCTTGATGAGCGAACCTTGAAACTAATGTGAATTTGGCTTTGCATCACCAAGCGGCAGAGAAACCTCAGCAGTCATCCTGTTAGAGAATGGGGTAAAATTATAAGAACATTTTTATGAGTTGTGGCTGGCAAGCCCTCGCCTGTTAAAACTCTTTAAAAACCAGTGCCTTGGTGGAGGTAACATTTACTGTTTACTGTAGCTCTGGTTGTTAGGGGTTATTACTAAGGTCCCAGTTTTCCATGACATCAGCAGCATTCCAAGGGAAGTGTGTGTCAGTGACTTTCAGTAATGATTCCCTTTTCCAAATGTTCAAAGCTTGTGCCAAGTAGCCCTACACCTGCACACCAGCTGAGTTGGAGGAAAAGGAAAAGAAAGACGGATTAAGTGGGATTTTTGTCTGGGTTCCTTAATGGGACTAAAGGCTTTGCTTTCTTCAGTGTTTGGTTTTGTGCAATAAAACTGATGCCAACTCCTTTAGGAGCGATGTGACTCATCCTTAAATTTTCATAAACCGTTCTGATTATGTCATGACCTCTTGCTGTCATATTCTGGACTAGCCTTTTGAGAGTTTTCCTCAGCAGGAACAGCTCAGGGTTTAGTGAGATGATCAGTATGGTTGCCAACACGCTGGGAGAGTGTCTGGGGTCAGCCTCAGCTGCTCCCCAAATTAGCGGGAAACAGAAACAGTGACGGGACATGACTGTTGCTGCTTTACGTATCTCCTGGTTCAACGTTTCAGACCTGATGTGTACTGTCAAGGCAGCAGCAGACCTCACCCCAGGCTGGCCTCATCAAACCAAGGATCTGGTAAAACTAATCAGAGGGTGTTTAACGTCTACTCAAGATGTTTGTGACTACATGAAGCCAGTACTAATTGTGCACTTATATATAAGATCTTTCTTTCAAAAAGGCTCAAAGCATTTTATCAACATTAACTCATCAGTGTTCACAACAAGCCTCTGAGAAGGGAGGTGGCAAATATTAGTTCAGGTGGGAGACACTGGGGAGTGGGACTAAGAGGTAAATAAATGCTCTGCCAAGAACCAGGCAGTAAGTAAGAAGCTTCACAGAACCCCACACTCCCACTCTACCAACCCTTTAGATAACATCCCTTGTAGGACTGGCTCCAACTCTGCCTGTGTTCAACTGGCCTGCTTTTTCTGTCCCAAAGGATTATGAAAAACAAGCATGATAGTTAATGAGGCAAAGCTTGAAGCTGTCAGAGGAAAACCAGGACAATTTTATATAAAGACACAGTGGATTGACTGTTCTCTCAAGGGTTCTGAGAAGAGTATCTTTAAACACCTAATATCTGTTTCTATAAATGACACCTCAGTTTCTTCATTCATTAAAGTGGAGAAGAAAAACTATTTAGAATATTTGAGGGATAGGGTGATATTTTAATAACATATGTTTGGAATTGCACACCCATCCTGTAGGGGGGAGTTCAAAAGAGCTAAGTTGTTATGGGATATATTTCTTCTCAGGAAATAGGGATGAATTCATGCTTTCAAATGAAAAACCTCTATAATTAGAAAAATCAGCTACAATAATCTTCATCTCAATAAAACATCACAGAATGTGGGAGGAAAACAGCATGGGCAAGATCTTTGAAATATGTCCACCAAATATACTAATAACAATGGCAGTATTTCACAAATAAATTCTCTCTGATTTCATGAAAGGGATATGGGGGTGGGGGAGGCCCAAAGGATTAATCCTTATTCAGTCATAGACTGTGAAGACTGGAAAACACAGCTCTTGAGCTCAGTTCCTGACTTAAACTACAAAAGTCGGCCCAGTGTAAGCTGACATTGAATCATGTGCCTCTATTTCCTCGCATAATTTTTAAGGGCAGTCTTTAAATAATGTATTAGCAAGAGATTGAGCTATTACTGATTAGATAACAAGGACTTCAATAGACTTTCTGGTAAATAGGATTATCAAACCTCTCCTTGAAACTAAACTCCCCAAGTCATTTTTGTGAATAAGGAAATAGACAAATCAGGAAGTAAAGAGCTACACTGTCATCCCAAATGCTCAAATCTCAAGGAAAAAAAAATAATTTGTTGGAAGAGAGAGAGTTCTCTTCCTCTCGAAGATAAGAGCTTTAATGAGTTATAATCCCTTCAGTAAAGTCGCTTTGGTAATTGCCCTATTCAAAGCCACACTAATTTTGCAAGAAGCCTTTGCTGTTAAATATGTTGTTTTATTATGTTAAACTACACACAAAAGCAATGTAATAAAGCGGCAAAATATGCTTCTGATTTTGTTATGCCACCAACCTATACTTATCCAGAAATTTTAAGTGCCAAGTGTCTTTTATCTAACGCAGACTTCATCTTTCACCACCCACCCTTCACCACATGAAGTAACAACGTCATTAAGAGTGGAAAACTCTGTGGGAATAAAAAACCTGAGTCGTGGAAAAAAATACTAAATGAGAATCTGCCTCCAGCTCTGCAGATTTCCAAACTTGCATTGGCTTCTCGGGTCTGGAAGCTAGACTTCTGTGCCCAGAATATGGCTGCTGGAGGAAGGCAGTCTCAAATCATAGCCCGAGGGAACAGAACACACAGTCTACAGTCCTCTGAGGAGTTCTGAGAAGCTTGTTCTACAGAGGATCCTTTCTCATTGGCCCCTGGTGATGTCATGTCCATGTCTCTAGAACCCAGGAAATGCACCATGACTAATGGAGTGCCTCCTTTGTGAAAACACATTTCAACTCTGAAGGGCAGCACAGCCACTTTCAGGGTAAAGACGGCCTAGTTAGAAAGTATCAGTCCGCCCTACACAGAGGGCCTTCAGTGCTTCAGAATAGACTACCCTTGTTCACTCCCTCAGAAAATCCTTCGACAAATGCCTATATGTCGATGGCTTACACAAATGCAGAGAAGAACCCCTGAAATTGACTTGTTTTGTTTTGCAGCATACTGCGTTTAAGAAAAGTAAAGTAAGCAATGTACCAGGACACACATCCTTGCAGGCTTCTAATGTATGAAGTTAGGGGTTGGTAAGCATTTAAGAGCCACATAATAGACGTTTAGGGCTTTGAGGGCCATATGATCTCTGTCAAAACCACTCATTTCTGTCCTCACAGCACAGAAATAGTCACAGACAATACAGAAATGAATAAGCATAATTATGTTGCAATAAAGGTTAATTTATGAAAGTAAGTAGCAGGCAGATTTGGCCCACAAGACATAGTTTGCCAACCCCTATATTAAAAGATAGACCAATACTTCCCCTGAGACATACTTTGGTCAAAGTACTCTCACACAAGGATACAGTTATAGGAAAGAATATGCGGAATATATCTGCATTAACTGTCCCAACTGAAACCTATCGGGAGTTTCCAGAGAGGCAGACAAGTTCAGTGTTTCAAAACATGAACTCTTGAGTCAAATGACTGAGTAAAAATTCTAACTCCACATCTGAATTTATCAGCATGGCCAGGGTGAACTATTGCTCTGAGTCTTGGTTTTTCCATCTGCAAAAAGATGGTCCAGATGATTTTTACCATGTAGCTTCAGTGAGAGAATATATGAGCAAAACTTGTGATATCTGGAGCATCACAGTGTTGAATAATGATTTTTTGCTATTATTATGAGAGGGAGCTCTGGTGGCCTAAGGGTTAAGGAATTTCACTGCCAACTCAAAGGCAGACAGTTCAAATCCACTAGCTGCCTCACAGGAGAAAGAAGAGCAATCTCCTCTACGATCACAGTCTCGGAGAACTCCCTGGAGGGTCAGCTATGATTTGGTTCCAATTTGACCACAATGAGTTGAGTTGAGTTGAGATTATTGCTAAATCTTTTCAACAGCAACCATAACAATAACCTATGATTTCTGTAGTTCAAAGCAAAAAGACATTTTGTTTTGTGTCAAATATGACTCACAGTGGCACCAGGAACGATGGCTCTGAATCCTGCCTGCCCTTTCCTGCACCGTCCTCGGGAGCCTGAAATGCTGAATCAAGTCTATTGCTACAGTCACTATGTCCACCCATCTTCTTAAGGGTTTCCCTCTCTTTTTCTGACTCTCTCCCTTTCCCAGCACGATGTCCTTTTCCAAGTGCTGTTCCCTCCTGACAACACGCCCAAAGTATGTGAGACTCAATCTCACCATCCCGGCCTCTCAGGAGCAAGCTGACAGTATTTGCTCCAAAGCGACTTGTTTGATCTTTCAGCAGTCCATGGGAAAGGGCATAGAGCATCACAGATGCTCACCCACTGTCCTGCAAATTTCTTTCTAATTCACTAATTAATACCTATTAATACCACCACCATTTGTAGCCACTCTTACAATTCCACAAGAAGAATGCACCATAATGGATTCAAGTTCTTATTGTTGGACAGTTATTTTGTCTTTTACAATTATAAGCCATAGTCTGATGAACAAAATTCTAAGACACTGCTATCAAGTTGATTATAACTCACAGTGACCTGACAAAACAGAGAATATCTCCATAGGGTTTCTGAGGCTGTAAATCTTTATGATGCAGACAGCTTCATCTTTCTCCCATGGAAAAGCTGGGAGTGTCAAACCTCTGCTTAATCCTCCTCACCCGCAGGACTCCTCAACAGCATGATGCAGTTGTTGTTGTTGCTGAGTGCCACAGTGTCAGATTCACAGCTGACCCTCCAGCAGGTTTTCTGAGCCTGTAAATCATGTAAGGGAAGACTGTCCATCTTTCTCCCTCAGAGCATCTGGTGAATTCAAACATGAAGCTTTGGCTTTAGCAGCTCAACTCTTTACCATCAGAGCTAATAACCAGAGAGATTTTATCAATTCATCTTTCCATCAGCTCTGAAAGAGATGTTTGTTTCATTTCCAAACATACTTGACAACATTTTATTTTAACATTGTAAACACCAAGAGAGGTTAAATGATTTGATTGATTTTAGTGACAAAAATGTTTTCACATTTCCTTTGGTCTACATTTATAAAACATGCTACAATGGTTTTGATTAATGGCAGATCTTTCTGGAAGTCATATGCTTAATAATTATTAATAATCCCATTATATGATTGAAAAAGCTGGACCTCAGAGGTCCCTTAGAATAGCCAATATTTTCAAGATAAAGATATGAGATAATGAAATCAAAATAGAAGTAAACTTTATCATATTTTTGTGCTTTGCTAGACACACTGTAATGTAAGGCATACCATAATCATCTCAGGCAAACTTTAATTCTCAAATAAGAGAAATACTCTTCTTTCATTGGAAATTATCCCCCCCCCCTTTTGGCAAATGGAAAATTCAAACATAGCTCTTTCAGTTTGAACATAAACCTATAAACCAAAAGAAGCTCTGGTGGTACAGTTCATATTGGGTTGTACTGTTAACAAAAAGGTCAGGGGGTTGAACCTATCAGCCAGTCTGTGGGGAAAAATAGAACAGTCTCCTCCTATGAAGATTCACAGCGCCAGAAGCCTGAAAGCACTTAAAGAAACCAAATGTCCTCTTACCAGAGGGAAAAAGATTCCATAAGCATTTGACAAGAAAGGCATTGATTTAGGTCTTTATTAAGGTTGCCTCATTCCCTCTTTCTTATTATTTTCTTCTTAGCACTTACTACAATTTAAGATTACATTATTTATTTGTTGTGGACAGATGGATCCTTCCAGATACCATCTATGTATCTCCTTGGTTATATGACTGCAAGGCAGGCAGGCTTTGGCATGTATTACATGTATATTCGTTGTATTATATATTAATACTAGTCATTCTCTATTTAAAACACCACAAAGCAAGCCAGTTTCCTAATGGAACTGAACAACATGTCTCTCACCAGGAGGGCCTCTTGCCAATTGTACTCTAAGCAGCCTACTCCTGATCCGGTAAAGATTTAGAGTCTCAGAAACCCTGTGCAGTTCTTCTAGTCTGTCTTACAGCATTGTCATAAGTCAGAATCAACTTGATGGCAGTGCATTTTTAACCTCCACTTCAACTATTAAGGTTACATGCTCGTATAATAAGAACTCCATCTAATCCTTGAGTCCTGTCACCTGTAAATCCTTGTAATTCTGTGCATTAATTAGTTAATTATTATTTAGTTTGTTACTTTATTTATTTGTTGATGTCCAAATGAACCTCCCAGGCGAGTTATTAGTTAGCATAAAGCTCTAAAGACAAAGAATCATTTGTTCACTCTTTTGTTTAAAAATGTAATGAGCTCTGGTGGCCTAGTGGTATGAAGGGAGCTCTGGTGGTTCAGTGGTACAAAGCTGCGCTGCAATCCTAAGGGTATGTGGTTTGAATCTGCCAGCTACTCCACAGGAGAAGGATGGGCAGTCTCTTCCTGTGTGATGGTTAACTGCCTCTGAAACCCTGCTAGAAGGTCAGCTAAGGGTTTGTTCCGACTCAACAGCACACAACAACAAAGAAAATGGTAGTTGATTGTCCAATGGCTATTGTACCTTATATGACTGGTCTAGTGTAGTCCAGCATAGTTGTGTTTTTGTTTCTTTGGTTTTTTTATTCAGTTCCTCAGTTTTAACTATTCAATAGCTATAGGTGGACATAAGGGTCAGTTTAGGTAGAAAATGTTCTCATCATGGAGAAGAATTCTATAGATATTACGGAGTCTAACGGACACGAACTCTTCTTCCTTCTTGCTTCCTTTTCCTCCACGTGTGATGAGAGTAAAATGCTGTAATTATTTTGTGAACATGGGGACAAGGGGAGAAACTATAAGGCAAAGTTTACTCAAAAAAGATGACAGGGTGAAATTACAAATAAAGTACTCCACTGATGGACTGCTATGAATTTCATACCTCACAAATAATAGAGCTTAGTGCTGTTGTTGTTGTTGTTGTAGCATGCCAAATAAAATGGGTTCTAAGTTAAACAATCTATTGCTGACAGTCAACAAGGATTCTCTTCCACCTTGATAGAGGTCCCAGCGAATGGGCAATAATAAAACATCTGTTCATTCAAACATCAGCTAAAATGTATTACCATCTCATTGTGTTTCTCTCTCTGCTACTGATTTTTATTTAACCTATCACTTTTAAATCTAAGAAATTCAAGCTGAAAATGAAATATGAAAAAATCCACTTGAAAGCCACTTTTAATTATGATTTCAAAGATGAAAACTTTCCTTTTGACAAAGGTACAAGAATCCAAGCATAGGATCAGAAATTTCAGACTTCCTAGAATTGAAAATTCTTAAAAGATCATCTTGCACAGAACTGTCATTTTACAGTTGAGGAAACTGAGGCCCAAAGAGATAATATGATGATGGTGACAAAATAATGATCCCTCTCAAAGATGAGCATGTTCTAATCTCCAGAACCTGTGGATATGCTTGTTTAACACTGTAAAAGGGACTTTATAGATGAGACTAAATTCAGCATCCTGAGATAGATTATCCTAGACAATTCATTCAGGCCCAGTGTAATTACAAGGGTCTTTATAAGAGGGGACATGAGGATTAAAGACACAAAGAGGAGCTGTGACAATGGAACCAGATGTTGGAATGCTGTGCTTTAAAGATGGAGGAATGGGCCACTGCAGCACGAAGGAGGCCTCTTTGATGGAAGGCAGGCACTCCCAGAGGATTGAAACCATTCATTTAATTTAGACATGCTGCGTAGAGGATAAGTGAAGAAGATTCTGTAATACATAAGAGAAATAAGAAGCTTTAACTAAGTCAGTGGAGCACACGTAGTCGATAAAATTCTAAAATAATTAAAAATAAAAACTAAATTTTCAGCTCCATGAAGAAAACATCTGTTTTTCCTTCCTTATCAATACCTAAACTCTAGCACAATCCTGACAGAGGGGCAGACATACACTATTTGTAAGATGAACAAATAATGAACTAATGAACTATCAAAAAAAATGAGAAGCAAACAGTTAAATGTGTAGAAACAATGCAACAAAGAACACTGTTTAGGGTTATGTGGAGAGGAAAATATTAGTGATGTAAGCTGTCTTTATTACAAAAGTCAATGGCAAATTAGAATCAGATCATATATCGTCGTCCCAGTCTGTAATGAAACCTCACTGGAAATCAAAATGAAATTACCTCCTTAATATAGACAGACTTTCCTTTTCTCCATTAATTAAAACACCACAAATGAGAAAAACAGGTGTTAGAATAGAAGCAAACACACAACCATTCTACTACACTTGGACGATCACATATTGTGTGATTTTCTTTTTCCATCTTAGAATAAACTGTATTAGTAACAATGTCTGGGCTGAAAGAAAGATAATTTAGGGCAAGTAATTTGGCAATTTAGAATTCTTTAGCTCTGCTATGAGTATGGGAAACCAGATTCTCCTTACTTAAAACAGAATCATACTTAGAACCATCTTCATCAAAATTAAAAGCTGATTCTTTGACCTTCTCTTGGATTCTGTACACTCTCAATACCTAATTGTAATGTATGTCTTTGTTTAAGTTAACAAGAGTTAGTTTATGTAATTAAAGAACCTCAACTTAAACACATCTCCAAGAGTTTTCTCTTTTCAGGCCAAATAATCCTAGTTTGTTCAATTTTCTTCATGAGGACACTTTTGAGAGACTGTTTTTCCATCCTGTGATCTGTTTGGTTCCCTTCAACATAAACACATTTATGAAAACTTTTGTGAACATATGGTACTCAAACAAAAGACAGTCTGACAAAAAGCAGAGATAGAAATAATCTCATTGATCTGAACACATGTTTCTATTAATACAACTACAAAGTCATCCATGTCACAACCGCATGGCACTCGAGGCAGATTTTGAGCAACTAATCAATTATTTTTAAAATAATGAAAAGTATTTTACCGTGTTTTCAGTGAAAGTTTACAGAGCAAATTAGACTACCATTTAACAGTTTCAACACAATTTGTTCAGTAATATTTGTAACATTTTTCCACAATACCACAACTCTCTCATTATTTTCACGTTGGTTGTTCTGTTTCAGGAAATTTAGGTTCTCTGCTTCCTGTCTCCCCATCTTTGTTTTTCAGTAAATGTTGATGGTTTGATCTCACACAGATGATTCTTAAAGGCATAGTAATCACGGATGAAACTGTTTATTTAATAAGTCAATTTGTTATTTAGCCAAAAGATGACTTTCTTGAGTAGGTCTGTCTCAAATTAAAGATATCTCAGAGGGGAGATATCAGTTTCAACTGGTCCAGTAAATCTTGACCTTTTTTTTTTAAAAAAAAAAAAAAGTCTTGACTTTTTAAAGGACTTGCATTTTGTTCCACATTTTGTTCCTACTCTATAATGGTTAATCTACTGTGCTCCTGAATAGTCAGTACCAGGTCTCAAGTACTTTCTAGTTCTTCCAGCCTCAGGATAAATGAAGTGTTGGTTCATGTAGACTATTGCACCTATTGACTAACTTCTTGAGTCTTAAAAAACCTGCAAAGGCTCAAACTCATTACTTTCAAGTAGGAATCGATTCACAGCTGACCCTCCAGCAGTTATTTGGAGGTTGCAAACCTTTCTTCCACAGAGCAGCTAGTAGACTCAAACCACTAGAGAGGCACCATCTTCAGCTTCGCAGGTCAACTCTCTAAGGACTACACCATCAGAACTCTTTGAGTCTTTAATTACCTTTTTCTTTCTTTTACTCCAGATGTTTAAAACTCAATATTTACATTTAATATGGATGCTCTACGGATGTTAAGACTCCAGACAGTGACTCCCCAAACTAGGATGTAGACTGAGTTGTCCCATGAGGTTATAATCCTAAACATTCAGTCCCACAAATGAATAGTATGAGGCTATTTGCCTAAGTCTAAGCAGTATATGTTAGTATATTTTATGTCTATTGTAATCTAGTCTCAGTCCAGCCTTGTCA
>NW_006399787.1:20053755-20066855 GCF_000299155.1 Elephantulus edwardii
ATAGAGAGAGAGAGAGAGAGAGAGAGAGGATAGATAGATAATAGAAAGGAACAATGGATACAGGGGTCCTATGTGTTTGAAGGTTGGACAATGAATAAGAAGAACTGAAGAAGTGATGCTTTTCAATAGTGGTATTGGAGAAGAATATTAAATATCCCGTGGACTGCCAAAAGAACAAATATATCTATCTTGAAGAAAGTGTGTGTGAAAATGATATGAAAGAGACTGGTGGAACTCCTGGCTCTTAGTCACTCTTTGAACTTGGAATGAAACTCAACCTATGGTTCAATGTCCACACAAATAGTTAACTAGTAACACTAGGGACCTGAGAATAACCAACCATATATAGTCCAAAGGAGCTTTGGTGGCCTAGTGGAAAGGAGCTGCAATACAATCCCAAAGGCATGCAGTTCAAGGCAACCAGCTGCTCTGCAGGAGAAGGATGGGCAATATCCTCCTGTGTGATTAACTGCTTCTAAAAACCCATCAGAGGGTCAGCTATGGGTCAGATTCAACTCTATGGTCACAATAACAACAATATAATACACATTTATAGGTTGTTGTATTTGTTGTTAGGTGTCATTGAGTCAGTATGACTCATAGCAACCCTACAAAAAAAAGATCTGAACCTAGTCCTGTCCTGTGCCATCCTCATAGTTCTTGATACACAAGAGACCACTGCAGTAGTCACCAAGTCAAACCATCTGGTTGAGGGTCTTCGTCTCCTTCACCAGCCCTCCACCCTTCCTAGCATCATGTTCCTCTCCAAGAAATAGCACCTCCTAGCAATATGTGAGCATGTGAGGCAAAGCCTCATCATTCTTGCCTACAACGGACACTCTGGCTGCACCTTCTCCAAGACATGTATCGATTTGTTCTCCTGGCCATCCATGGGATGTTCAGTGCTCTTCTCCAAAATCACAGCTCAAAGGCATCAATTCTTTTTCTGTAATTCTTATTCACTGTCCAGGTCTCGAAATCATAACTAATAATCAGAAATACTGTGGCCTGAATCAGATGCACATTCGTCTTCAAACTGACATGACTACTTCTCAATAATTTGGAAAGGTCCCTAACTGCAGATTTTCCCAGTGCAATGTGTCTCCTAATTTCCTGACTGCTGGTACTAAGGGTGTTAACTGTGGATCCAAGCAAGATGAAGCTGTTGACAGTTTCAAACTCTTCTCCATCTACCATGATACTGCCTGTTAGTTTAGTGGTAAGAATCTTTGTTTTCTTGATATTGAGATGCAATCCATACTAATGGCTGCATTTCTTTTGTTTTTAATTTTTTTTTTTGCATTTTTTGATCTTCTGCAACAAGCATTTCAGGTCCTCCTTACTTTTAGCAAGCAAGGCTGTGTCATCTGCATAATGCATAGTGAATCTACCTCCAATCCTTATGCCACATTTCTCTTTATTAGAGTCTAGCTTCTCGGATACTTTGCTCAGCATACAGATTGAACAGGTATGGAGATAGAATACAATACTGATGCACTCCCTTCCCAATTCCAAACCATGCAGTGCTACTCTGCTCCATTTACACAACAGCCTTCTGGTCCAAGTATGAGTTCCTCAATCAAGGATTCCCATTCTTCTCAAAGTCAGCCACAACTTGTCATGATTCATATAGTCAAATGCCTTTGGACAGTCAATAATGCACAAAAAAAATTCTTCTGGTGTTCCTTCCTTCCAGCCAGAATCCATCTGATATCAGCAATGATAACCCTGGTGTCATGGCCTCTTCTAAATCCCACTTAAACTTCTGGAAATTCCCTATTTATGTACTGGTCCAGCCATTTTTAAATTATCTTAAGCAGCATTTTTCTTGGATATGATAACAATTATATGGTTTGATAAAAAATAAGAGTGTCCTATGATTAACCCTTCTTGTGAATCGGAACAAATATAGACCTCTTCTAATTCATTAACCAGCAATACTCCAAATTTCCTGGCATAGATTGGTGAATGCATGCAAGGCTGCATCTATTAATTGAAACAAGCCAATTGGTATTCCATTGATTCCTAGGGCTTTATTTTTTGCCAATGCTTCCAATGCAGCTTCCACATCCTCCTTCATTACCATGGACTCCTGTTCATATGGTATTTCCAGAAAGTTTTCAGTGTCAATCAAGACATACAAAAACATATATTTATATACATGCACACAGATAAACATATATACATACCTATACACTTATATAAACATATATACACATATATAAACATATGTCACACTCTTATTTTTTAGTTATACTTGCACTATTAAAAACCCAAATCATTGCTATCCAGTCAGAATCAACTCATGACTGATCCTCCAGCAGGTTTTCTGAAGCTATAAATCTAAAGTGAGGAAATTGTCCAGGTTTCTCTCACAGACCTAGGTGTGGCCTTTGGGGCAGCACTACAACTTCTTATGGACTATGTCACCAGAGCTTCCATGTGTTAGGTTGTTTTGTTTTTGTTGTTAGATGCTATCAAGTCAAATACAACTCACAGAGATCCTGTGAACAATAGATCTGAAAATCTTGCCCTTTCCTGCACCATCCTCACAATCTCTGTCATGCTCAAATCCATTGTGGTAGCTATTGTGTCAATGCATCTTTTCTCTTTCTTTTTTTATTTTTTTCAGTGTTTTTAAAAAATTTCTACACATACAAATAAGTCCAGTGAATACCACCATCATTCAAATATATGCACCAACAACCAGAGCCAAAGAGGAGGAAATGGATTTCTACGAATATTTACAGTCAGAGATTGATAAAAAACATGCAATCAAGATGCATTAATAATAATGGATGACTGAAATGCAAAAGTTGGGAATAGAGAAGCATCAGCATTTAGAAAACATGGACTTGGTGACAGAAATGAAGCAGGAGACAGAATGACAGAATTTTGCACAATCAATGACTTATTCATTACAAATATATTTTATAAGAAACACAAACACAAGTTATATGCATAGATTTCACCTGATGGTATGTACAGGAATCAAATCTATTACATCTATGGAAAGAATTGCTGGAGACGCTCAATATGAGCTGTGAAAACTAGGTTAAGTGCTGATTGTGGAACAGACCATCAATTACTCACATGCAAGTTCAAGCTGAAGCTGAGGAAAATTAAATCAAATCCATAAGAACCAAAATTTGACCTTGGATTTATCCCACCTAAATTTCAAAACCATCTCAGAAACAGATTTGAGGCCTTGGACATTAATGAGCGAAGACTGGATGAGCTGTAGGAAGATATCAAGAATATCATCCAGGAAGAGTGCAAACAGTCATTACAAAAACAGAGGAGGAAGAAAAGACCAAGAAGGATGTCAGAACAAACTCTAAATATTGCACTGGAGCACCAAGAAGCCAAAGCAAAGGGAAGAAATAAAGTTATTTATTATTATTATTATTATTATTATTATTATTAATTTCAATGAACATCTACAAAGATTTTGGAATTCCATTCATTCATTGCTGCACTTTTCTCCCCAAGAAATAAAGTTATTAAGGAGATGAACAGAAGATCCAGAGAGCAGCACGGGAAGACAAAGTAAAGTATGACAATGAAATGTGCAAGGAGCTGGAGCCAAAAAATCTAAAGGGCCAAACTCGCTCAGCATTTCTTAAGCTCAAGGAACTGAAGAATAAATTGAAACCTCAAGTTGCAATACTTAAGGATGATTTGGGCAGAATATTAAATGATCCAGGAAGACTTAAATGAAGATAGAAAGAGTATACAGAGTCTTTGTACCAAAAGGAATTGTTGGACACAGAAGAATTTTATGAAACAATGTATGAGCAAGAGCCTGTAGTGATGAATGAAGTTGTTCAAGCTGCTCTGAAAGAATTAGCAAAAAACAAGACCCCAGGAACTGATGGCATACTGATTGACATATTTCAACCAAGAGATGCTGCCCTGGATGTGTTTACCAGGTTGTGTCAAGAAACGTGGAGGACAACCACCTGGCCTACTGACCAGAAGAAATCTATATTTGTTCTCATTCCAAAGAAAGGTGATCTGATAGAGAGTGGAAATTATTGAACAGTATCACTGATATCACATGCAAGCAAGATTCTGCTGAAGATTATTCAAAAATGACTGGAACAGCACATCAACAGAGAACTGCCTGAAGTGTAGTCTGGATTTAGAAGACACTGTGGCACTAGGGATATTACACCTAATGTCAGATGGATCTTGGCTGAAAGCAGAGAGTACCAGAGGAATACCTCTGTTTCAGTGAATATGCAAAGGCATTTGATTCTGTGAATCACAACGAACTGTGGCTGACTCTGAGAAGAATGGGAATTTCAGAACACTTGATTGTGCATATGTGAAACCTATACCTGTACCAAGAGGCAGTCATCAGAACAGAGCAAGGAAACATTGAATGGTTCAAAATTGGGAAGGATGTGCATCAGGGATGTGTCCTGTCTCCGTATCTTTTCAATCTATACGCAGAACAGATTATCCAGGAGGCTGGCCTTTATGAGGACAAGTGTGACATCAAGATTGGAGGTAGGCTCATCAACAATCTGCGTTATGCAGATGACACAACTCTGCTTGCTGAAATGGAGGAGGACCTGAAGCACTTGCTGCAGAAGGTCAAAGACTGGAGCCTTCAATATGGATTAAAGCTCAACATAAAAAAAACAAAGATTCTCACCACTGGGCCAATTGGCAGCATCATGGTGGATGGTGAAGAGACTGAGATTGCCAACAACTTCAGTTTGCTTAGCTCTACAGTCAACACTCTTGGTACCAGAAGTCAGAAAATTAAAAGATTAATTGCATTGGAAAATTCTGCTGTCAGAGACCTCTCCAAAGTACTGAAGCGCAATGAAGTAAGTCTAAAGACTAAGGTGTGCCTGATCCTGGTCTTTGCAATTACTTGTTATTCATCAAAGAGCTGGACAATTACTAGGGATGATAGAAGGAGAGTTGATGCCTTTGACCTTTGGTGCTGGAGAAGAGTATTGAATATAACATGGACTGTAAGGAGAACAAACAAGTTCATCCTGGAGAGGATGAAGCCAGGCTGGTCCTTGGAAGCAAGGATTCTGAAGCTCTCTGTCTGACATAATTTGGACATGTAGCAAGGTGGGGTCAGTCCTTGGAGAGGGATGTTATGCTTGGAAGGATGAAAGGACAGCGCAAGAGAGGAAGATACTTGATGAGATGGATTGATTCAGTCACTGGGGTAATGGGGATGGGCATGTCAGAGACAATAAGATAGCAAGGAATAGAGCAGAGTTTAGGGCTGTTGTACATAGGGTTGCTATGATTTGCAGGCAACTCGATGTCAAATAACAACAACTAGTTTATTTACAAATTTGAACAAATTCTTTCCATTTCCCTCACCCTCTCACCCGTCAAATTGAAAAACCCGATTAATAATCCCCCCCCCCCCACCGCACATCCTCATCCCTCTGCTTCCAACTTCTCCCACCCCTCTTGGATCCTGTTACTCACTCTATAATAATGGTTTTATACATTATTTATTCTTGTGGGATTAAGTTAGTTCATTCAGCATAATGCTTTCCAGTCCCTGCCAAGTTAAGTAATACTTTACAAAATCACTGCTCCTGCATGCTGCATAGTATTCCATTGTGTGAATATACCATAATTTCTCAATCCATTAATTTGTGGTAGGACACTTGGGCTGTTTCCATATTCTTGCAATGGTAAATAATGCTGTTATGAACATTGGTGTACAAATCGCAGTTTGTCCTTCAGTTCTCAAATTCTCAAGTTATACTCCAAGTAGTGGAATAGCTAGATCATATGGAATTTTTATGTTCAGGTTTTTTAGGAAGCGCTGAACTGTCTTACAGAATGGTTGTACAATTGTACAATCCCACCAACAATGGATGATTTTCCATTTCACCACATCCTCTCCAACATTAATTATAATTCCTGCCATGTGAAACTTGGCCACTGTTATTGGAGTTAGATGGTACCTCACTGTGGTTTTGATTTTCATCTCTCTTGTTGCTAATGATTTGGAGCATTTCTTCTTATGTTTGTTTGCCATTTGAATATCTTCCTCTGTGAAAATTATTTCCATATCTTCTGCCCACTTTGTAATTGGGTTATCAGTCTTTTTCTTACGGAGGCTCAGGAGTATTCTGTAAATTTTTGTTAAAAGACTCTTGTCTGATATAGTATTACCAAATGTTTGGTTCCCAAACTGCAGATTTTCTTTTCACCCTGTTGGAAAAAGCTTTTTATGTGCACAGGGATTTAATATTTACAAGGTCTCATGCATCAATTTTATCCTCTTTAGATTGTGCACTTGCAGCTGTATTTGGTTGATCCCAGTCTTTCTCTTATGAACGTAGAGTGTCCTCTCTTTGACTATTGCTCTTTGACCCTCAACCTTTCCCAGTATGATATCTTTCTCCGGGAAGTTTCTCCTTCCTTGCTTCTTCTAAGGAGTACTCTTCTTGTACATTCTTCAAGACAGATATATTTGTTCTTTGGGCAGTCCATGAGATATTCAATATTCAATAATCTTCTCCAACAGCACCATTGAATAGCATCAATTCTTTTTTAATTCTTCTTATTCATTGTCCAACTTTCAAAGGCATAGGACTCATGCATTATGTTGTTGTTGAACATCGTCATATTGGAACTAACTCACAGGAGACCCTTCTGCAGGTTTTCAGAGGCAGATAATCACATGGGAAGAAACTGCCCATCCTTCTGCAGAGTAATGGGCAGATTCAAAATGCGTGCATTAGGGATTGCAGCAAGATGCTTACCACTAGATCACCAGAGCTCTCTCATATATTATAATGTTCACTAAAAATATCCTTTATTTTTGCAGCCTTCTTACTGATAGTCTTTACTCTGGCCAACCTGTGCACACTTCACCCACATATGGTATTATACTTCCCATCATCAAAAATAATAAGTATCAACTATCAAGAGTCTATCTTCATATCACCACTACCTATTCCTGGTAACTACCAGTGATTTTTGGTTTCAATATGTAAACCCACTTTTGTCTTTTTTAAAATGAGATCATATAGTATTTGATTATTTGTGATTAACTTAATTCATTCAGATAATGTCCTTTAGATTAATCTGTATCACAAAGTATTTTTTTAATTCTTTTTTAATTTTATTACTACACTAGTTTATTTACAAAATTTGAATACATTGTTTTCCAGAACAGATGATTCTAACTTCCTTCATGCCCACACCAAACAAATTCTACAACCCCATGATTAATCCCTCCTGTCCCCTGCATGTTCTCATCCCTCTGCTTCCATACCCCCTCCTTTAGATCCTTCTCATTCTATACTCATTCTACAATAATGGTTTTATACAATATTTGTCCTTGTGGGACTGAGTTAGTTCACTCAGCATAATGATCTCCAGTCCATCCCAAGTTAGGTAATAATTTACAGAGTCATTGCTCCTGTGTGCTGTGTAGTATTCCATTGTGTTAATATACCATAATTTTTCAATCCATTCATGTGTGGTTGGACATCTAGGCTGTTTCCATGTTCTTGTGATGGTGAATAATGCTGTTATGAACACTGGTGTACAAGGCTCCATGTGTGCCTCAGTTCTCATTTTTTCAGGGTATATTCCTAGTAGTGGAATAGCTGAATCATATGGAATTTCTATGTTCAACTTTTTGAGGAAGCACCAAACTGCCTTCAAGAATGGTTGTATCATTTTTCTGGATCTCCACAAGAGAGGGATGGATAATCCAATTACAAAATGGGCAAAAGATATGGAAAGAAAGTTCACAGAGGAAGATATTCAAATGGCAAACAGACACATAAATTATCAAAATCATTGACAATAAGAGAGGTGTAAATCAAAACAGCAATGAGGTACCATCTCACTCCAGTAACAGTGGCAAAGTTTCACAGGGCAGCAAGTAATAAATGCTAGAGAGGATGTGATGAGAAAGGAACTCTTATACATTTTTTATAACTTATCATTATTCTTCATATTTCACAATATTGTTGTTATGTGCCATTGAGTCATTTGCGACTTATAGCAACCCTATGTACAACAGCCCTAAACCCTGCTCTATCCTGCGCCAATCACACTGTCTCTGACACACCCATCCCAATTACCCCAGTCACTGAATCAAGCCATCTCATAGAGGTCTTCCTCTTCTGTGCCGTCCCTCCACCCTCCCAAGAATGATGTCCCAGTCCCTCTTACAACATGTCCAAAGTATGTCACACAAAGCCCCAGAATCCTTGCTTCCAAGGAATAGCCTGGTTTAACCCTCTCTAGGATGAATCTGTTTGTTTTCTTGGCAGTCCATGGTACATTCAATACTCTTCTCCAGCACCACAGCTCAAAGGCATCAATTCTCCTTCTATCCTCCCTAGTAATTGTCCAATTCTCTGATGCATAACAAGTGATTGCAAAGACTATGGCCTGTATCAGACGCACCTTAGTCTCCAGAGTGACACCACTGCTCTAATAGACACACACATACACACACATCATGTTTTGTTTATCCATTAATTTATTTAAAATGTCTATATTTTGTATATATTTCTGGTTGTATGTTTAGTATTAAAAAATGTTTGATAATAAAATATTCCCATTTATAACTTTTTACCTGTAATTGAAAATACTGTTTTCCATAGTAGTTTTATCATTTTATAGTCCCACCAGCAATAGATGAGAGTTCCTTTCTGATCTCCCATAGCATCACTAGAATTCTTCCATTTGTTGTTCTCTTGTTTTTACTATCAGTGTCATTTTTATGGTGGTGGAGAAGAGTAAAATGTTATTTCTTTAGTTTTCATTTATGACTCAGAGGAGAGAGACAAGCATTTTATTGTCACTGAAAATCTACTGAAGGGTCAGTTATGAGTCAGTTCTAACTTGAAAGTGCATAACAACAGTAACAATGACTAAGGGAGTCCTGGTGGCCTCATTGGTAAAGAGTTGTGCTGCCAACCCAAAGGCAGGCAGTTTAAATCCAAATCCACCAACTGTTCCTCAGGAGAAAGATAGGCAATTTCCTTCCACGTGATTTACAACCTCAAAAACCCACCATAGGGTCAGATATGAGATGGTTCCAGCTCAATGACAATTAAATTTTGTTGAATGGCTAATGAGGGAACTCTGGTGGCATAGTTCATAGGGACCTGCAGTGGTAAACCAAAGGTAGTATCTCTCTGCTGGTTCAAATCCACCAGCAGCTCCAAGAGTAAACAATTGACGATATCCTCCCATGAGATTTAAACCTCTACAAACCCACTGGAAAGTCAGCTGTAAATCAGTTCTGACACTGCAGCAATAAGTTTGTGTTCTTGTAGCCTACAAGTAAGGATCTGCATTGTCAATCCACAAGCACAACGTCTGAATTCGCCAGTTGCTCTGCAGAAGAAAGATGGGCAATATCCTCCTGTGCAGTTTACAGACCTAATAGGGGGTCAGATGAGAATCTACTCCAACTCAATAATACGCAACATTTAAAAAAAAAAGAACCAAAACACAAAACCAAGGAACCCAATAATTGTGAGATGTTTTTCAAAGTTTGTTGACTACTTGAATGCCTTCTTTAATGACATGCCTATCCATGTCCTTTGCCCATTTTGTGATTGGTTAGCTATCTTTTCGTTCTTGAATATTAAACTCTTTGATAGAAGTAATTATCAAAGACATTTTCCTAGTCACTAGGTTTTCTTTGGATAAAATGTTTGATGTGTTAGTATTTCATTTTTATGAGGTCCCAGCTACCAACCCTATTTTCATATTAACTACTACAAAATTAAATATTCCCTGCTTTATATGACATAGTTGACTTTTAAAATTCTAAATGAAATTTCAGCCTTTTAAATTTATGTAGTTTGTTTCTGTTAATTCACAAAAATGTATTATTACCAATATACTAATACAGGTGCCATCAAGTTCATGGTATAACTCAAATACAGGCAGAGTTTTAGCTTCCAACAGACATAAATTGTCCTAATTCAACAAAGGAGCAAACTAGAAATAATTCTAACTATCACTATATACCAGTAAAATTTAAGAACTCTATATTTGTATGTTTAAGTGGCATAAAAGGATGTCAGTCTAGAGACTAAGGTGCGCTTGATCCGGTCCATGATCTGTTCAATTACTTGCTGTCCATCAGAGAGTTGGATAATGACTAAGAATAACAGATGAAGAATTTATGCCTTTGAGTTGTGGTGCTGGAGAAGAGACTTGACCATCCCATGACTGCCAAGAAAACAAACAGTTCTGTATTGGAGAGGGTGAGACCAAGTTTCTCCTTGGAGGCTAGGATATTTTTTCTTTTATCTTTTTTAATTTTATTTTATACTGGTTTACATACAAAGATCATAAAGTTCATATACATTGTTTTTCACACCAGATTCTTCCCTTATACTTTATCCATCCCTTCTCCCACCCATCAAATTGTGTGACAATATGATTAAGCCCTCCTCCTTTGGATCCTCATACTCGTTCTACAATAATGGTCTTACATTGTATTTGTCTTTATGAGGCTGAGTTAATTTACTTTGCACAATGCTCTCCAGTCTCTCTCATGTTAGCTAGTAATTTACAAAATCATTGCTCCTGCATGCTACATAAAATTCCATTGTGTCAATGTACCATAATTTCTCAATACATTCCATTATGTTTGGGCATCTGGGCTGTTTCCATGTTCTTGTGATGGTGAAAAATGCTGTTATTAACAGTGGTGTTTGAGTCTCTGTGCCTCAGTTTTCATTTTCTCAGGGTATATTCCAAGCAGTCAAAATAGCTGGGTCTTATGGAATGTCTATGTTCAATTTTTTGTGGAAATGTCAAACTGCCTTCCAGAATGGTTATACCATTTTATAACCACCATGCCAAGAACAATCTACATGTTCAGCACAATTCCAACACAGTTATCAAATTAATTTTCCCAGGAAATCAAAAGGAGGCTAGGATTTTGAAGCTCTGTCACATAGACTTCGGGTATGTGGACAGAAGAGACCAATCCTTGAAGAAGAACATCATGTTTGGAAGGGTGGAGGGACAGTGCAGGAGAGGAAGACCTCAGATGAGATGGATTGATACAGTAACTGGAGCAACGGAGGTAGGTGTGTCCGAGTCAGTGAGACTGGCTCAGGATAGGGAAGGGTTCAGATCTGTTGTACCTAGGGTCACTATGAGTTGCAGGCAACTTGATGGCACAGAACAACAGTAAGGAGCAGACTGTATAAAAGGATAATTGAGTGGTTGTCATTCAAACAAAGTTAGATTTTTTCCTAAAAAGAAATGAAATTAGACAAATAGACGTTAACACACATATACACACTTCACAATCAGGTATACACACTAGGGGTTAAAAACTAGTAGCTCACAAAGCCTTACTTGACAACTTTCAAGCATTTACAATTGTAAATGTACTTCTATCTGACATTTGCAGAAATTCCAGGAGAAATAAAGTTGACCACTCCTTCACCTTTTAAAATTTATTGCCAGGGTTTTGCTTCAGTTCAGGAACTTCATATTGTTCAGATAACTCAAAGCTTGAGTAAAATAAAAAATTCTCATACTAAAAAAAATCAGGGGAAGATTGTCTATTAAAAAATCATTTAATATTTTGTTTAATTTCTGAGAACTTTCCCTTTTTAATTTTAATCATGGCTGTAATCCAAGATAATGTTATATATATAATGAATAGACTGGAGAATAAAAAGAATCATAAAGCAATACAAAGGAACGATGTCGAGGATGAAAGATTGCCTGTTCATTTTAGTGCCCAACAATGATTTTCAGCTTGATGGATTTATCTGCACCTAGGATCTAAATCTCAGATAATCAGCCTCAAATCCCAAACAAGTAAACACAGCAAAAGTGAAATTTTCTGTTAAGAAGAGACCTATATTAGGTTCATCTGGCTGCGGTATATAATCAGATAGTGGTTTATTAAATCCCTGAAAGAATTATTACTGCCATATGAGCAACAGCACTTAAGTCAGGGAGAGCATCATCTGGTCTCCTTTGAAAACAGCTTCTATGCGCTTATGAATGACTTCTCTGAGCTAAGAGTGGTCCCAATGACAGCAAGAAGACGGCAACTGCAGTTCAACAACAGCGAATAACTGAATTTTACCACTTCCAGGAATGAGCATGGAAAGGACTCCGAGTTTCAGATAAGAACGCTACCAATTGACACCTTAATTTCATCATGAACACAACCAGACTATCCCGGATTTTCAACACACAGAACTGTGAACTAAATAAATTACTTTTATTAAGCTGCTAAATTTCTGGTAACTTGTTACACAACAAGTATAAAAACATAATACATCTAGAGACTAGTAACTACCGCAATGCAATTCCAATTCCCAATCACCTTTAGCATCATCTAGGAACTTATTAATGGTAAAGAATTTTGGAGCCAACACAAAGGTACACAGTTCACATCTGCCAACTGCTCTGTGGGAGAAGTATGCGCAATCTCCTCCCATGCTATGTACCACTTCCGAAAATCTGCTGGAGGGTCAACAAAATTAACATAATGCAAACCAAAATTCTTAGGCCATAAAAATCTTCCAAACAACAGAAGCTTAATCTTAGAGTGGAAGAATCTAGAAGCAACCACCCACCAGATTCGCAGTCTACCTTCTAAGTATAACCACCTGTGCACAGCTTCAACATTTCTCGTACTATTTGATCCCTGTGATTCTTTCCAGACAGTAAAAATAATTTCCACCTTAAATTTAAAAGAAACAATTTTTGTAACTTTTCTAAGTAGACTGAGATGATTTCTACATTTGATTCTGTAAGTGTCATACACTCATATCACTTTGCCAGAAACCAAGGTAAGAGGCACCCCACCTGTCCACAGCTTACATTTCAGGAATAAGATGGTGACATAAACTAACTAGTTGTTGTTGTTATGTGCCGTCGAGTCGTTTGCGACTCATAGTGACCCTGTGCACAACAGCCCTAAACCCTGCTCTAACCTGCGCCAACCGCACTGCCTCTGACACACCCATCCCAATTACCCCAGTCACAGAATCAATCCATCTCATAGAGGGTCTTCCCCTCCTGCTGTCCCTCCACCCTCCCAAGCATGGTGTCCCTCTCCAAGGACCCGTCCCTCCTGGCAA
>NW_006399787.1:20068575-20084403 GCF_000299155.1 Elephantulus edwardii
AGGTGGTATGAAATCAAAGTCATATTTTGGCTCCTGTGGATTTGGTTTAATTTTCCTCAGCTTCAGCTTGAACTTGCATATGAGTAATTGGTGGTCTGGCTATTCTATTATTGAATACATTGAAAATTCAAAAACACAAGTATACCTAGCTACAGAACAAAGAAAATACATAACAATCAATTTTATTTTACTTCAATGGATGGTAGACTACTATCTCTAAGTTTTAAAGTAAGAGTTTTAAGCAACACACCCTTCTTGTCTTACAGATATGAACGTAATGAATCAGAATACTTTAATGGGACTTTAAATTCTTTAGGTATAATCAAGTGAGTGTGTGTGTGTGTGTTAGAAAGTGAGTGTGTCTCTGTATCTCTCTAATCTTTCACATTCATATATTCAAGGCATTTTTTCACAAAGTTTAATAACTATTCAGTAAAATTCATTTATCATTCTGTTTTCAGAAACTATGCTAGGCCTTGGAGAAATAGACGTGAGGTGCTGAGTCCTTCTTCCCAAGGAATTTGCTATTTAGTAGGGTGTGTGTGTGCGTGTGTGTGTGTGTGTGTGTGTGTGTGTGTTGTGTTGTGTACGAACAGTCAGGGGGAAAAGATAAATTGCACTGGAAAAAATTGCTATCAGGAACCTCTCAGAGTACTGAAAAGCAAGTATACCAGTCTAGAGACAAAGGTGTGCATGATCCAGTCTATGGGCTTTGTGATTACTTGCTAAGCATCAGAGAGCTGAACAATGACTAAGGATGACAGAAGAAGAATCGATGTCTTAGTGATGTGGTGCTGCAGATGAATCCTGAACATACCATGGACCATAATAAGTCTGTCTCAGAGAGGGGGCAGGCTTCAGAGCTTCTGTACATAGGGTTGCTACATGTCACAGATGACTCAACAGCACCTAAGAACAACAACCAATGAATAAAAACTGTGTCAGAGACAGTGAGGTTGGCACAGGATAGAGCAGAGTTTAGGGCTCTTGTACATAGGATCACTATGAGTCCCAAGCAACTGGATGGCACATAACGAAAACAACAACAATAGTCAACTCTGCACCAAGTTTTCAAAGGCTATAAAGTGCAAGGGAGAGGAGATTGCCCATCTTCCTCCAGAGGAGAGTTAGCTATCTATAAACAAATATGAATAGTGCTCTAAGAGGACATACTCCTGGCAGAGACCAGGAAGTAAGTTATATTTTAAGGAGGAAACTAGATGGATCCCAAAAAGGTGGGGGTGAGCTTGATCTGCAACTACATTCAAGGGTCTTAATAGTTGGTGGAATACAGAAAAGAGTCACACAAAACCCCTACTCTAACTGCAATGGGGGACAGAGAGAGAGGTGAAAAATAAAATCCCAGGTGGAATGAGATGGGACATAAGTGCTTTTATGGAAGTATAAAGGTTTTTGGAAAAGTAGAGGAGGGAATAAATACTTTCTCTTGACAAAAGCCCTGAAGAAGGCTTGATCAAAGAGGTGGCATTGGAGGTGGCTCGTTGGCAAATTATCTGGAAGATTCTATTTATACCAGCAGACATAAACAATTTCAGTTCTGAAGAGGTGCTTTTAGACTTTGCTTTAGTTACTTTAAAGCCTTAAAGAGAAATTGCAATAAGTAAATCTATTTTCTGTTGAAAGAATCCACCCAAACACCTTGAGATTCTCATTCGACGTATTTCACACATGGGATCTTTTATGTCTGGGAAAGTAGACTAGGAAATGGTTGAAATACCCAAGGGCCCCCAAACATATACGTTGGAAAGTGTACCTAATTTCCAAAAAGGTCAAATTGCAGAAGAATCTGTTTTGATTGGAAAACAAGCTGCTCACTTATGGGGAGAGAACAGATGCTGCAGTTTAGCCCGAAGGAGGTAAAAAGCATCTCTGTTGCCAAAAAAGTCAGGCCATAGTCTCTTTGTCAAGTTAGCAATCATCTCATCCTGATCATAGCTGTCAAAATAGAACACCTATCTTTGCAGAGACACCCAAAACCCAAAACTTATTGCCATCGAGTATGAACTGACTCACAGCTGATTCAATGGCTTTTTGGGGGCTGTATATCTCACAAGAGGAGATTACCAATCTTCCTCCCTGACAGGCACTGATGGATTTGAAACTAACACCTTAGGGTCGGCCAACACAACTTCTTACGCATTGGGTCAACAGAAGAAATAGAAGCATACAGTTTTACACACTTATTCAAAGACATAGACCTCTTCTAACTCTGCTTCTATTATTTGCTTGCAATAATTTAAAACTAGATTTGATACAGAATAATTCATAGAATTGGATTCCAAATAATCCATAAAGAAGGAACTCAATTTTACAACTGCCAAATATGACATGAATTTCGGACTACACCAGAGCAATACTGATGCCCCAGAAAGATACCATGCACAATGGCAGAAGCCACACAGTATAACTATCAGGAAATAAGCCTACATAAGATGGGGAGCTCTGGTGGCCTAGTCCCAGAGGCCTAGAGAAGACAAACACTAAAGATGAATATTTTTCAAAAGAAGAAAACAATGACCATCTCAAAGCAGCCACCTGGCTATAAGATCAAGCCCACTGCCATTGATTCAACTTGGAAAACTGTCTGATCAAGTTATTGAGGTTCCAACCTTTATATAAACAAATTGCCTCATCTTTGTCCTTTCACTGCAACTACTGCAACCAAGTTATTCAGGACAGATAAAAAGCATTGGAAATATGAGGAATAATTAGAACCCCTATCAATAAAAACATTGATGTTATTATGAAGACCAGGTGTGTGCATGTCTTACTTGGTTTTGCAGGCACCATTCTGGTAAACTCTTTACCAGCTCTGTTTTCATGTGATGCTACCAAACCTTGGTGCCTTGTATTCATCACATCTCTAATTGACATGAGAAAGAGTCACAAAGAATCAGCTTTGAAAGCGGTGTCTACCATCAAATGTCATTGTGAACAACATGATATTTAAAATCAACTGTCTGATCATTGAAACAAAAGTTATCTTAAGAAAGCACATCTTCTAAATACCTGGATGGTTACAGTATGTCCAGAAGTAAGGCACTTTTTTCTTTCTCCAGCAATACCCAAGTTTGGAAACCAAATGGACCAAAGCTGAATTTCATAGGTTATGCCTACCAAGTTAGATGTGGACACATTACGAAATGAGCTCTTCCACTTCTCAAAAACACTGACGTTCTGCTCGCATCCTCTGCTATTTGTATCCATGAAGCCCCAGTTCCAAGACCGCTCGCATTGAGCTCGCACTAAGAGGAACACAGGGCACTGCATCGTACACTGGAGGCTCCTTGCAAACGAGTGCATATGCTTTTTCCATTACATCTTTCCTTCCAGCTCTCATGGAAACAAGCATGGCCTCACTCAGTCCCTTGATGAGCCAGCAGAGCCTAGTCATCTGGCAACAATGACTGGGCCCTGGCATCCGAGAAGAACATCAACCAAAGGAAAATGAGAGGATAAAAAAACAATCTGAATCCAAGACAATCCATTTCTCACACCCCTGAATTCTGCAATACCACTTGCTTGACTCGGAATTAATTCTGGTTTTAATACTGGGTAAATGAATGTTACAGAACAATTGTCAATCTACTTTGTCCTGTATCTGGCATAGGGCTCACTCGATAATATTGCTGCTCACAGAAGGGCTCCAAAAAGCACAAGACTCACTGATGTAATATTTTAAGTAAAGATAGATTTTTCAACCAATGTGGCATTATGTGGGAAAACTCAGCCTTGTTGCCAACTGTTTGTAATGAAGGCTTGAGAAAGCTGAATAATGTCTTTCAAATATAACTTTATTACCTCTTGTAATCTTATTAAAATGTTGTTGTCATGTGTCGTCGAGTCGCTTGCGACTCATAGCGACCTTATGTACAACAGCCCTAAACTCCGCTCTGTCCTGTGCCAATCGCACTGTCTCTGACACTCCCATCCCAATTATCCCAGTCACTGAATCAATCCACCTCATAGAGGGCCTTCCTCTCCTGTGCTGTCCCTCCACCCTACCAAGCATGATGTCCCTCTCCAAGGACCTCTCCCCCCTTACAACATGTCCAAAGTACGTTAGATGGAGCCACAGAATCCTTGCTTCCAGGGAGCCACCCGGTTTAACCCTTTCCAGGATGAATCTGTTTGTTTTCCTACCAGTCCATGGTACTTTCAATACACTTCTCCAGCATCACAGCTCAAAGGCATCAATTCTCCTTCTATCCTCCTTGGTCATTGTCTAACTCTCTGATGCATAACAAGTGATTGCAAAGACCATAGCTTGTATCAGATGCACCTTAGTCTCCAGAGAGACACCATTGCTCTTCAGTACTCTGAAGAGTTCCCTAACAGCAGACTTCACCATTGCAATACGTCTTTAATTTCCTGGCTACTGGTGCCGAGAGTGTTGACTGTGGAGCCAAGCAAACTAAAGCTGTGAACAATCTCAATCTCTTCACCATCCATCCTGATGCTGCCAATTGGTCCAGTGGTGAGAATCTTTGTCATCTTGATATTGAGCCTCAATCCATACTGGAGGCTGCAGTCCTTGACCCTCTGCAGCAAGCGCTTCAGGTCCTCCTCACTTTTCGCAAGCAGGGATTGTATCATCTGCATATCGCAGATTGTTGATAGATCTTCCACCAATCTTGACCCCACATTCCTCTTCATAGAGCCCAGCCTCTTGGATAATCTGTTCTGCATACAGGATGAATAGGTATGGAGACAGGACACATCCCTGACATACACCCTTCCCAATTTTGAACCATGCAGTGTTCCCTTGCTCTGTTCTGATGACTGCCTCGTGGTCCAAGTATAGGTTTCTCATTAGTACGATCAAGTGTTCTGGGATTCCCATTCTTCTCAGAGTCAGCCACAGTTTGTTATGATCCACAAAGTCAAACGCCTTTGCATAGCCAATGAAACACAGAGAGACATTCCTCTGGTACTCCCTGCTTTCAGCTAAGATCCATCTAACA
Source organism: Elephantulus edwardii (assembly GCF_000299155.1). Taxonomy (NCBI): domain Eukaryota; kingdom Metazoa; phylum Chordata; class Mammalia; order Macroscelidea; family Macroscelididae; genus Elephantulus; species Elephantulus edwardii. The sequence continues at coordinate 20,073,561 of NW_006399787.1, forward strand.
TTAGCTACAATATCCCTAGTACCACAACCCCTTCTAAAACCAGCCTGGACTTCTGGCAGTTCTCTGCTGATGTGTTGTTCCAGTCGTTTTTGGATAATCTTCAGTAGAATTTGTTCTTTTTGTTTTAGCCTTTACGTCTTCATCATTTAAGCAAACAAAAACCAATTTGTTAACTAACCAAAAATAAGGAGTTAATTCATTGTTTTATCATAGGGAAAAATCCATATCACTTCAAAGAAGAGAGCTTTTGAAATATGCAAGTAGATAGGCGTTTCAAGCTACTCAACGTTTCAGTAATCTGCAATCCTCTAAATACAAAAGGCACCAACACTCTTCTTCCCTCAGGAGGGTTATAAAAGCTTGAGGTAAATTTGACCACAACTGCTACTCACTGTCACCTAGCAATGGACATTTTTGAAGAGTATTATTGCTGTTATGGATAAAATTGTGCCCTCAAAATACATGTACTGGAACCTTGTGAACATAATCTGGCTTAAAAATATGGTTTACTTTGTTATAGTAAGCAGATAAAATGTCAATAGGGTATTTCCAAATCTACTATTATATCAGTTACAAAATGTACAAATTATTAGACATAGAAATATGCAAAGCACACAAGCATCATCTACAAGTCATGGGATGGCAGAGACCCTGACTGGACTTTTAGCTTCTAAAGTCTGTGAAAGTAAATGTGTCCTTTAAAGTGACCCACTTTTGCTAGAGCAGCACCAGGTAACTAGGACAATGGGTTAATATCTGTTCCTTCCATCTAAAAATATTTCCAAAATTAGATCCCAAACACCCTATGCACTTATCTCACAATTTGCCATCATTCCAAATGAAGGAAGAGTTCTGTCCTCACATCACCTACTTGCATATTGTGGTTACCTCTGACCTTTGGACCACCAGTCACAGAATCTAGGAATCGAATAATTAAACTGTACTATTTAGATGTTTTAGAAACATAGAGTCAGATCATAAGCTGTGACTTTACTAAAAACAGAGTCAAATCAAATCACAAACTGCAAGAACTTGAAGCACTTGCTGCAGAAGATCAAAGAGTACATACAGCCTTCAACATGGATTACATCTCACCATTAAGAAGCAAAAATCTTCACTACTGGCCCAATAGGTAACATCATGATACATGGAGAAAAGATAGAAGTTTTCAAAGACTTCATTTTCCTTGGATCCACAATCAAAACTCATGGCAGCAGCAGTCAAGAAATCAAAATAGTTTTCTCACTGGGAGAATCTACTGTAGATGACCTCACAAAAGAGCCATGATGCCAATTTAGAAATTAAATGTTCCTGATCCAATCCACAATATTTTCAACTGCTGTGATGTATTCAACACATCTTACGGTCAGACAATGAATAAGAATGACAGAAGAAGTGATGCCTTTGAGTTGTGGTGTCAAAGAACAGTACTGAGTATCTCGTGAACTGGCAAAAGCACAAATAAGTCTTTCCTGGAGAAAGAGAAATCAAAGTACCTCTAAGGAGCTAACTGATTTCACTCTCTCCAGGATGGACCTGTTTGTACTCTTGTCAATATTGAACATGATCTTCTCTAGCACCACAATTCAAAGGCAAAAATTCTTCTTCTTATTCATGTTCCAGCTCTCAGATGCATAAAAAGCAATTGAGAAGACTTGTGGCCTGAATCAGGAGCAGCTAAATCTCTGAACTGATATAACTGCTCTTTAGTACTCTGGAGAGACCTTTGACAGCAGAATTTCCTAGTACAACTTGTCTTTTGATTTCCTGATTGCTGGTGCCAAGAATGTTGATTGTAGACCCAAGAAAGAGTAAATCATTAACAACTTCGATCTTTTCTCCTTCTATCAAGATACTGCCTATTGGCACAGTTTTCTTGATGTTGAGATGCAATCCATATGGAAGGTTGCAATCTTTGATCTTGTGCAGCAAAGGCTTCCATTTCAGCAAGCAAGGTTTTGTCATCTGCATAATGCAAATTGTTGGTGACTCTTCCTCCAATCCTGATGCCACATTCGTTTCATAAATTCCAGCCTCTTGAATATGTTCCACATATGTTCCACATATTTGAAAAGGCATAAAGGATACATTCCTGACACACTCCTTTCTTGATTTTGAAACATGCAGTGTTTCCACACTCTGTTCAGGCAACAGCTTCCTGGACTTCTTGTTGTTGATTGCCTTCGAGTCGAGCATGACTCATAGGGACCCTATGAACAAAAGGCCTGAAGCCCCTCTACAACTAGTGACATTTATCAAAGTTCATAGAGTTTCTGGAGGCATGTTATTTAGGAAGTGGCTGCCAATCCTGCTTCTAACTCTGTCATCGTATGTTATTGTTTTTATATGCCATTGAGTTACCTGCAATGTATAGCAACCCTATGTACAACAGCTCTGAACCCTTCCCTGTCCTGAGCCAGTCCCAACCTTCATCGCCCCAGTTACTGTATCAATCCATCTCATCCTGGATCTCCCTCCCCTGTGCTGTCCATCCACCCTTCCAAGCATGATGTCCTTATCGAAGGGCCGATCTCTCCTGGTCATGTGCCCAAAGTAAGTGAGGCAGAGATTAAAAAATGGCCCAAACTTGCTCAACATTTCTTACGCTGAAAGAACTAAAGAATAAATTCAAGCCACAAGTTGCTTAAGTATGCTATGAGCAGAATATTGAATGATTCAGGAAGCAATAAAAGCAGATGGAAGGAATATACAGAGTCATTGTACCCAAAAGAATTGGCTGACACAGAAGAATTTCAAGAAACAACTTATGAGCATGAGGCAATAGTGATGAAGGAGGAAGTGCAGGCTGCTCTGAAGGACTTGGCAAAAAAATAAAGCCTCAGGAATTTATGGAGTACCAACTGATGTATTTCAGCAAACAGATGCTGCCCTGTAAATGCTTACCAAGTTGTGCTAAGAAATCTGGAGGACATCTACGTGGTTAACTGACTGGAAGAAATACATATTTTTCCCATTCAAAAAAAAAAAAAGGTGACCTGACAGTGTGGAAATTATCAAACAATATCACTAACATAATACACTAGCAAAATCCTGCTGAAGATGCATCCTGTCCCCATACATTTTTAATCTGTATGCAGAAAAGATCACTCAAAATCAGGAAAGGAGTGCATCAGGGATGCATCCTGTCCCCATACCTTTTCAATCTGTATGCAGAAAAGATCATTCAGGAAGCAGGGCTTTATGAGGAGGAGTGTGACATCAGGATCGGAGGAAGATTCATTAACAATCTACAATATGCAGATGACACAACCTTGCTTGCTGAAACTGAGGAGTATCTGAAGCGCTTGCTGCAAAAGGTCAAGGACTGTAGTCTTCAATATGGATTGAAGCTCAACATCAGAAAGACAAAGATTCTCACCACTGGGCCAATTGGCAGCATCATATTAGATGGAGAAGAGACTGAGGTTGTTAACAATTACAGCTTGCTCGGATCCACAATCAACACTCTTAACACCAGTAGTCAGGAAATTAAAAGGCAAATTGCATTGGGAAAATCTGCTGTCATGGACCTCTCCAGAGTGCTGAGGCTCAACAATGTCAGTCTAGATACAAAGGTGCACCTAATCCAGGCCATGGCTTTCTCAATTACTTGTTACTTCACAGAGTTGTACAACGACTAAGGATGACAGAAGAAGAATAGATGTCTTTGAGTTGTGGTCTGGAGAAGAGTCTTGAACATACTATGGACTGTCAAGAAAACAAATCGGTCTGTCTTGGAGAGGGTGAAACCAAGACTTGGTGCTCTGGGATTCCCACTATTCCTAAAGTTAGCCACAATTTGTTGTGATCCACATTGTCAAATGTCCTTGCATCATTGATTAACACAAATAGACATCCTGCTGGTACTCTCTACTTAAAACTATGATCCACCTGGCATCGACAACAATATCCCTAATGCCACAGACTCTTCTAAATCCAGCTTGAATTTCAGGAAGTTTTCTGTCAATGTACTATTCTAGTCATTTTTTTATCATCTTCAGCAATATTTTGTTAGCATGTGATATTAGAGATATTGTTTGGTAATTTCCATGACTCATAACAACAACGACCACCACCTGCAGGGTAACCTTTTTTGGGGGGAATGGGAATAAATATGGATCTCTTCCAGTCAGTTGGCCAAGCAGCTGTCCTCCAGATTTCTTGGTGCAGCCTAGTGAGCACACTCATGGCTGCATCTATTTGTTGAAACATCTCAATTGGTATTTCATCAATTTCTGGAGACTTACTCCTGCAGGCATATGTAGCCAGGTGGTCCAGGATCTATGGGGAGCCACAGCACCCAGATATACACAGGGAGCAGGCTCATAAACCTGGAGGCATACAGAGCTACAGTACCCCAACCCACACTGGGTTGCAGAACCTGAAGGCTTGCAGAGTCAGGCTGGCCACATGGAGCTGCAGCACCAAGACACTAAGACAGAGAGTCAAAAAAGCCAGAAATGGATTTGCTGAAGATAGACATAAAATTGATAAACATCTCATGAGGCTGAGAAAAAGTGCAGATTTGAAAATTTTAGTTTTTTTAAAAGATGGAATAAGTATAGATGTAGCAAAGGTTAAAACAATAATAAGAGTATATCATGACCAATTTTATTCACACAAATTTAAAAATTTTAAAGGAATGATTCCAAGAAAAATACAAATCAGTAGACCTTGCCAAGGCTTTGAACTGGTTCCTTTTGGTTTGATCCACAGCTGACAGTTTGCATTTCCACCCCAGATATATGGAATGAGAGTCTACATGTTAATAAGATTCCATATACTTGTACACATAAGGCCTACTTGGTGATGTTACTAAAATGTAGATTCTGGATTGACAGGTGTGGAATGGGAGCTCCTGAGGCATAGTTTCTAGGGGGTGCCCTGCCAGCCCAAAGGTAGCACCTCTCTGGTAGTGTGAATCCACCAGTGACTCAAGGGAGAAAAAAGGACAATCTTCTCCCGTGCAATGATTTTACTTTTATTATGTGTGTGTGTGTGTGTGTGTGTGTGTGTGTGTGTGTGTGTGTGTACCATCAGTCAGATCTGACTGGTACAGGAGGAGAGTGTCCTTCCTTCTCCAGCAAAGCATCTGGTGGATTGAAACAGCTCACCTCTGGAATTGCAGTGTAGCATCTTGCCACTAGATCACCAGAGCTCTCCCCTTCCATGCAGTTAGTCACATTTGAAAATCCACTGGAGGGTCTGCTATGAGTGCGTTCTGACTCAATGCCAATCATATATGTTGCTATATATGGAGTGAAAAGGCAAAATTCTCAGCAAAGAGTAGGAATAGACTAAATCCCTTTGAAGCCATAAATCTTACTTAGGAAGACATCAAATTCAAATTCATTGCCATTGTGTCAGAATCAATTCATAGCTGATGCTCCAGCAAGGTGTTGGAGGCTACAAATCACACAGGAGCCTACTACTCATCTTTCTCCAGCAGAGCCTCTTGAGGATTCGAACTGCAGAGAGCAGTTAGCAGCACAACTCCGTACAGATTAGGTCACTAAAGCACCCCTTGGAAGACACAGGAAACAGATGTTCAAAATCATTAACAAGTGGAATTGTAACTGAATATCTTCACATACTCCATCTAGTTTAGATGGCTTTATAGGCATGTTCGCCAGAATAGTTATACAAGAAATCATTTTCAACTTGTACTACAGTTCCAGAAAACACAAAAAATGGAACCACTCCCAACTCACTTAATGAAACTTGTTTAATTTTTACATCAAAACCCGACAAAGACAGAATGTTTAAAAAGAGAGAGAGAACTGCAGGGCAACATCTCTTTTGAACATAGGTGCAAATTTCATTGATGAACATATACACACATACATACATGTGATATAAACTCCAACAATTCAAAACCAAGTTGGGTTTATTATAAACGATAATAAATCAAATAGAAGAATTTATCAAGTTAGTGAATCAAAGGAGAAAAAGTATTAGAATTTACCAAGTTAGTGAATCAAAGGAGAAAAAGTATTATAATCGTCTCAAAGATTTTTAAAAGCATCCAATTAAAAATTAATAAGCATGAATAATAAACATGCAAAAACAGGAATAGAGATTGCTGTTGTTGCTATGTGCTGTCGAGTTGGGGCCCACCCATTGCTGACTCTCCAGCAAGTTTTCAGAGGCAATAATGGAGGAGATTGTCCATCTTTAAGCAGCAGGTAGATTCAAACCACATGCCTTTGGGTTGGCAGTGTAACGCCCTACCGCTAGGCCACTTGTTCACTATGATAAAGGTCTCTGGACAATGTAGATCAATTATATATGACCCTTCTATGCTTGATCATAAAAGATCCCTGAAGATCTTACATGTTATGTTCTCATATGATTTCTTAATTGCAGAAGATTCTGGAAAGAAATCTGGAGAACAATAGGGATACAGTGAAGCCACCAGACAGAAGATTCTAGATCCCTTGGCCAAAATTTTTATTATGGCACAGAATATACACTGAGGAGTTTTTTCTCTATTGGCACACTTGATAATATGATGCATGGATTTTTCCCCCTTCTTTTCCAAATTGCTACTGTTTCCTCTTTCTCTTCTTGCTTTTAAACTATAAGAATTCTTCAGTTGTTCCTGCTCTTATAGTCAACTCTCAATTCTGAAAAAAAGAACTGCTTTCATTATCCTTAACTTTTTATTTTGTAGATTCACATGGATTTGTCAGAAACAATCCTGAGATGTTCTTAAATGATAACATTTTGCATAGTTATAGTTTGAAAATGTATATCAATATATTTCACTGATCTCAGTCCTTGCAAATCATTTTAAAAAGAATTAAGAAGGTTTTTTAACATACTCAAACCCATAAGCATTTAAAGTGTATAAGGCATTTCTGAGTGAGCTCTGGTGGCCTAGTTGTAATAAGCTGTGCTCAAATCCTAAAGGCACATGGTTCGAATCCACCAGAAGCTCGTGGGAGAAAAGATGTACAATCTAATCCCATGTGATTTACTGCCTCTGAAAAACCACTGTAGGGTCCTCTATGGGTTGATTCAGCACACAACAACCATGAGGCTTTTCCACATAACTATCCGTGAAATCAACAACTATCAAGAATTTTGCAACAATGAATGAATGGAAATCCAAAATCTCTGTAAATGTTCATTAAAATTAATAAAATTTAAATTAAAAAAAAAGAATTTTGCTACATCGAAACCCTTTAATTAAAGGAATCTACTGTTAACCGTTTGGAGTGAGTAATTTATTTCTATGCATATATGCACACACATACAGTCTGAGGTTTTTAAGAATCTAAATGCTATATCATTTGTATTATTCATTGTTCATATTTTCATTTAACTTATTTACACTGTAAACTTTTTTCTAATATAACTACATATAAACCTACCTCATTCTTTTAAGAAGCTATATAACACTCATATTTAAAACAAAAACCCCTCAACTTTATAAAAGGAATTCAGATATTTAACAAATTTTCAGGCAAAAATAAAGTGCGAAAACTAAGGTAACTGACACACAAACTTTTTTATTCAAATTTTATAGCAAATCCAAGTATCAAAAGTCCCAAAGGAATGGGCGTCATATTAACTCACTTCTAGAAGAACCCTTAATTATAAAAAGAGATATAATGTGCAATCTCCCTCTTGGACGTGTTTTAAGGTTTAATTTTCTTCTTACCATAAAGGAAGAAGGACAGAGATAAGACTGGAGAACTTACTTGGTTATATTTGATATTTCAGTGGAAAAGTGGTAAATGAACACCAGAGTCAGTTATTGTCAATGATGTAATTTCCCCAGTTCTTTGATCATGTCACATCATTCAAGAATTTGTTTCAGGAAATCCTTAAAACTATTTCTTTGTTGTACATCAATGTTTATAACAGTGTTATTCACCATCACAAGAACATGTAAATAGCCCAGATGTCCAACCACAATAGAATGGATAGAGAAATTGTGGTACATTTACATGATGGAATACTACACAGCACACAGAAGCAAATGATTTTGAAAATCCCTTCTTCACTTGGGAGGGACTGGAGAGCATTATGCTGGGTCAGTCCCATTAGGACAAATACTGTATAAGATCACTATTGTAGAAATAGAAAGATAACTAGTAAAATATGTACAAGGATCCAAGGTGGGAGGGTAGGAAGAGAGGGGTGAGGATGGGCCGGGGTGGGGGGGATTGTAATCATAGGATCACACAATTTGATGGGTAGAGGGAGGGATGGGTAAAGGAAATGGGAAAGATGTGGTGTGAAAAAAATGCATATGAACTTTGTATGCAAACCAGTATAAAATAAATACTTTCTTTTAAAACAGTAAAGTAATACTCAACATAGAATATATATTTTTTTAAAGTTTCTCTAATACTTCTTTCTTGGAACTCTTCTCTCTACATGAAAGCTGTTGTGAGGAAAATGACTAAAAGGGAAGAATGTTCCATGTAAAAGAAAGAAACATGAAGCCCCTGAGGTAGGACAGAAACAGCACATTTAAAAATGTTAAAGAATCCTAATGAATACAGGGGGAAAAAAGAGGTGGACATGATGGAGTTACAGATGTCTGAATGCACCAGCTAGCTAGCTGCTCTATGAGAGAGAGAGAGAGAGAGAGAGAGAGAGAGAGAGACAGAGAGGGTATTCTCCTTGGATGCAATGTACAGCCTCTAAAAGCTCACTAAAAGGTCAACAATCAGTCGGTTCCTACTCCACAACACATAACAACATAATATCCTAAGAACACTGGCAAGTGCATTAAAGTACTTCTCAGAAACATGAGGTCATCAGACCTGTGTTTTGAAAAGATGACTTTGCTCCAACATGAAGGTGGCTGTTGTTACCGACTATTTAGTCAGCCGAAAACTCATAGCAAACCTAAGTGTTACTGACTAGAAATGGTCTATAGGATTTTCTTAGCTGTACCATAGAAGCAAATTGCCAGGCTTATTTCTTTCTTTAAACCACTGGGTAGGTTTGAATTGTCAATTTATTTATTTCTTCTTTTTTCTTTTCTAAAGCTATATTTTTTTATTATACTAGTTTATTTACAAAATTTGAACACATTGTTTTTCAGACTAGATTCTGTTCATTTCCCTCAGCTCCCATCAAATTGTACAACCCCATGATTAAATGCCCCAGCACATCCTCATCCCTCTACTTTAACCCTCCCCTCACTGATCATCAATTTTTTTAAGTTAGCAGCCAATTGTTGTTGTTGTTATGTGCCATCGAGTCGCTTGCTACTCATAGTGACCCTATGTACCAAATCCAAAAACCCTGCACTCTCCTGTGCCAATCTCACTGTCTCTGACACGCCTGCCTCCATTGCCACAGTGACTGAATCAACCAATCTCATCGAAGGTCTTCCTCTCCTACACCACCCCTCCACTCTCCCAAGCATGATGTCCCTCTCCAAGGACTGGTAACATGTCCACAGTATGTCAGACGAAGCTTCAGAACACTTGCCTCCAAGGAGCAGCCTGAATTCACCTTCTCCAGGATGAACTTGTTTGTTCTCCTAGCACGCCACAGTATATTCAACACTCTTCTCTAGTACCATAGCTCAAAGGCATCAATTCTCTTTCTATCCTGCCTAGTCATTGTCCAGCTCTCTGATGCATAGCAAGCAATTGCAAAGACTATGGCCTGGATAAGGCACACCTTAGTCTCTAGACTGACCTCACTGCTCTTCAGCACTTTGAAGTGGTCTCTGACAGCAGACTTTCCAAATGCAATTTGTCTTTTAATTTCCTGGCTACTCGTACCAAACGTGTTGATTGTGGAGCCAAGCAAACTGAACCTTTTAACAATTTCAATCTCTTCATCGTCTATCATGATGCTGCCAATTGTCCCAGTGGTGAGAATTTTTGTTTTCTTGATGTTGAGCTTCAATCCATATTGAAGGCTGCAGTCCTTGACCTTCTTCAGCAAGTGCTTCAGGTCCTCCTAAGTTTCAGCAAGCAGGGTTGTGTCATCTGTATAAAGCAGGTTGTTGATGAATCCTCCTCCAATCCTGATGCCACATTCCTCCTCATACAGCTCAGCCTCGCAGATTATCTGTTCTGCATATCGATTGAAAAGGTATGGAGACAGAATACATCCCTGGCAGACACCCTTCCCGATTTTGAACCATGCATTGTCTCCTTGCTCTGTTCTGACGACTGCATTCTGGTTCAAGTATAGGTTTCACATTAGCACAATCAAATGTTCTGGGATTCCCATTCTTCTCAGTCAGCCACAGTTTATTGTGATCCACACAGTCAAATGCCTTTGCATAGGTACTCTCTGCCTTTAGCCAAGATCCATCTAACATTAGCTATATATCTCTAGTACCACGACCTCTTCTAAACCCAGCCTGCACATCTGGCGCTTCTCTGTTGATGTGCCGTTCCAATCATTTTTGGATAATTTTCAGCAGAATATTGCTTGCATGTGACATTAGTGATACTGTTTGATAATTTCCACACTCTGTCAGGTCAACTTTCTTTGAAATGGAAACAAATATAGATCTCTCCCAGTCAGTTGGCCACTCTATCAAAAACCCTATGTACAATAGAGCAGCTAACAGAAAAATAATTGTGCCATCAGGTTCCAAACATGAGGTTAAAATAGCACATAAGAGTTCCCCTCACATCTAGAGAAACAGTCACAACAGTCCTTTTCCAACACTAATAAAGAGGTGTCTTGGTCACCCCCCAAAAAAAGAGTACCCCTGAAGTCTGTGATTCTTTCTTTCTCTCTCTCTCTCCCCTCCCTTCCTTCCTTCCTTCCTTCCTTCCTTCCTTCCTTCCTTCCTTCCTTCCTTCCTTCCTTCCTTTTCTTTCTTTCTTTCTTTCTTTCTTTCTTTCTTTCT
>NW_006399787.1:20084620-20105403 GCF_000299155.1 Elephantulus edwardii
AAAAGAAAAATTCCTTCACTGGTATGCAATCCTCCCACACCCCTCCACCCCCACCACGAGTATACTCCACTCTGCAACCTTCATTCCAGACTCTTATGATAATCATAATGCCCTAAAATATATTGCTTTTAAACTGTTTTCTCCCTCATCAGTTTCAATGTAGCATACATAATTCATCCAAGTTTTTCTCATTCTTACCCTAACCCTGATGTCAGTCCCATTCTACAGCAGTGGCACTATGCAATGTTTGTCCCTTTGTGACTGAGATATTTCTTTTCTTTTCTTTATTGATACCTTACTCAAATGTTCTTATTTCTTACTGTCACAGGTTGGTAGAGACTACAACAATGTTAATTTCCATATTTCAATAACATATATTATAGACACTTATAGTGCAAATGTTTACAGGTATTTTATTGACTATGTAAAGGCATTTGATGGTGAGAATCATAGCAAATTATGGAAAACATTGAGAAGAATGAAAGTTCCAGAACCCTTAACTGTATTCATACAAATCTTATACATAGACCTAGACCAAGAATCAGGTGCTCTAATGAAACAAAGGGACTACTGCATTGTTTCAACAGGAAAGGTGTGAATTACCATTGTACCTTATCTTTGTAACTATTCAAACTGAATGGTGAGCAATCATTTGAGAAGGTGGACTACATGAAAAAAAGTGTGGCATCAGGATAGGAGGAACATTCATCTTTAACCTACATTATCCAGATGGCACCACACCCCTTAAACAAAGTGAAGAAGACTGAAGTATTTACTGCAGACGTTCAAAGACCACTATCTTCAATACTAATTATATCTAAACATCATGAAAACAAAAAATTCTCACCATAGGACCAAGAGGTGATATCATGATAGATGGAGAAATGATAGAGGTTGTCAATTATATCATTTTACTTAATCAATATTCAAGGTAACAATAGTCAAAATATCAAAAGCATGTAGAACTGGGAAAATCTGCTATCCAAGACTTCTTCAAATTGCTAAAGATCAATGACGTCAGTTTAAAGACTGGCTCAACATGACCCAAGCAATTGTATTTCAATTGCATCCTATGCATCTAGAAGTAGAACAATGACTAAGGATTACAGAAGACTCACTGATGCCTTGGAGTAATGGTGCTGGAGAGGAGTACTGAATACCCCACAGAAAATGAAACCAAGGTGCTCCTGGAAGACAAGGATGGTGAAACTCTATCTCACATTCTTTGGACACATTGTACAGACGGGTCAGTCCTAGAAAAAGGCAACAACATGCAGGGCAAAGTAGAGAGTCAGTAAAAGAGAGGGAGACTCTCAAAGCAGTTGATTGACAAAGTAACTGCAACCATGGGCTTGAGCACGGTAGTAAATCATGAGGATGGCGTAGGATAAGACAACGCTTAGGGGTTTTTATTTCTTTTGTTGTTGTTGTTGTTCACAGGGTCACTGTGAGTTGTATTTGACTTGATGGCACTGAAACATAACAGCACTATGCTTATGAAGAAGTTACATAAAGAATATTCGAGAACTCTAATATTTTTGTACGTTCTTAAAGTTTACTAATTTAAAAACATATGCTAAGAAAACATGGTAATTGATGGAAAATCTTTTTTTAGGATAGAAATGATTTTGAAAAAAGATGCAGAAGAAAAATTAAAACAGAACAAAGACCAGTTTAAAAAGTCAGTAATCTATCTGGGTAATAAATTTCTTTGTGGAAGAGGGGGCGTTGATTTAAAAAACATGGTGTGGCTTTAATTAAATGTGAGACTGTTTTCTTTTGCGGTGTATAAATGACTTCTAAAGGCTATTGAAAAAGACGAGTTCTAAAAATATTTTTTGCAATGACAGCATTGTTGGATTAGTATAAAGGATGGTGACATTGAAGAAAAGCACTCATTTAAACAGTGTACCTTGTGACACATATATTTTAGAAAATCACTTTTCATTATGTTATGTTCATATCTCATGGTGCTAAGATAGTTTCTGAGCACTCAAGGTAAAGAAAAGTTAATTGAATGCAATAATTTATCATGCCTTTTCTGCTATCTAATGTGAAAGTCTGAGTTCTTTTAAACTTTCTGTGTTATGAAAGAACTCCTCACTTTGTTTTGCGCAAATTTATTACACTTTAACAAAAATTTGCAATTACTGGCGGTGAGTGAAAGAAGGAAAGTACCTAGAGAAACAGTGACAGTGAGTGCCCTGCAGTGTACGGTGCCAACGTCTGACTATATATTCTCTTAAGAGGAATATTATCCACCAATGCTGATTATCCACCAGAGTAAGTATTTATTGGTCCTGACACCTGTGATATATAGGGATAATTTATGACTCAGGATCTCATCCATTAAACAAATAATCTCAGATATTCCTTACTATAGTTCTGTGTTGGCAGTCCTTTGAGCCACATAGCCAAAATAAAATAAAATATGAAATTTTACACATATATAAACAATTACTCAAATAGGAACCATGTTCAGGTCTGTAACAAAACAGAAGCAACTTTATTTCTTTATTTTCTAATGAGGCAGTGTGGTCCAGGATGTAGTTCTAAGTTTTACAATCAATGTCTTAATTTCTCTTCCTTTTTGCCACTTAATTTGCCTGTATTTTGCCTGGCTTGCTTATAAAACAGATGTAATAACATTGTTACTTTCCAGGGGACTTATCGTGATTAATGAATATGGCTATAAAACACTTTGCAAACATGAAGTGCTACATAAATACTCACTAATTTCTTGAATGTGCTCATTATAATGTTCACTTTGAACCTTAATATTTGCCTATTAACTCTATACTTGAAATTTCCCTGAGGAAGAAATTCCAGCTTTTCTTAGTTATGCCTTTATAGACTTTTCTTTACATGAGCAAAATTCAGTATCGTAGGAGGTAGAAACTGGAACAAAGACATTTACCCAAACATCAAGCAGTATTCATAGAAGATCTAAGTCTGTATACATACAAAATGCACCTTGGTAATAACCTCATTCATCCTGCATATCCATTTGGAAACTGCAACAGAAATGCTGTTACTTACAGAAAGGTTAGTCTACAACAAGTTAGAATACTAGGGCTCCTTACAATCTTGAGAACCCTGTTGATGTTGTTAAATAGATGCCTCTGACTCATAATGATCTTATGCACAACAGAATGAAATCCTGTCCTATCCTCATAATGTCTGCTATCTTACAACCATTGTTGCAGTCACTGTATCAATTTATCTCCTTGAGAGTATTCCTTTTCTTCACCGATCTCTAGTTTTCCAATGGGGACAACAGTGATTAAACCAGGTTGCAAACAATGCTTTTCATGGGGGAGAAAAAAAAGGCTAAAAGCAGCTAATACAAATTCTGGTGAGAATTAATACAATCAGTTAACCAACTAAATAGATCCTAAACATAAATTAGATAGACTTCACAGACTAGGATCTTATAAGGGCTCAGAGAACTTAAGATCATGTCTTTTGACTGGAATTAATTTAGTAGAAACATTGCCTAAATATACAACATAAATATTATCTTTCTGTGCAGTGTGTTTATTTGATTTGTCAAGAAAAAAAACAATGACAGCATACCTTCTAAGCATGCACGGTATCTCTAAAGTTCTTTGTTGAAATATGACTTTCTGAGTGTTAACTGCACTGGCTTCTAGAGCATCTGGCAGGTATTGCCTGGGATGCCCAAAGAAGACCATCTCCTGGAGCTAGGGGCCTGGAGGGCCTGCTGTCACTTTTCTCCCTGAATTGTGCTCAACAGAACCAGCTGGGACACAGCTGCAGCCCAGCTGTCAACTGTGATTTCCCATGGCTGCACCAAAAACAATCACCCAAGCCTGATCGCATGATAATGAAGTCTGAATTATCACCAAGGCAGACAAAATTAAAAAAGAAAAATTTGCCAAGAACTCAGAAAGACTGTCTACAGAACTAGTTTTACATTTGTGTCATCATGTATCTCCAAGTACATTTTATCCTCTCATCTTAAACCAGGTAGACAATAAAGCTCATCACATTTAATGGTGGGGATAGATAATATACGTGCTAAATAAGGAAAGTTTTGTTCTGTTGTACATAGGGTTTTCGCTAACAGATGCCCTGGACGTGCCCACCAAGTTGTGCCAAGAAATCTGGAGAACAACCAACTGGCCAACTGACTGGAAGAGATCTATATTTGTTCCCATCCCAAAGAAGGGTGACCCAACAGAGTGTGGAAACTATAGAACAATCTCATTGATTTCACATGCAAGCAAAATTCTACTGAAGATTATCCAAAAATGACTGGAACAACACATCATCAGAGAACTGCCAGAAGTCCAGGCTGGGTTTAGAAGGGGTTGTGGTACTAGGGATATCGTAGCTAATGTTAGATGGATCTTAGCTGAAAGCAGGGAGTACCAGAGGAATGTCTCTCTGTGTTTCATTGACTATGCAAAGGCGTTTGACTGTGTGGATCATAACAAACTGTGGCTGACTCTGAGAAAAATGGGAATACCAGAACACTTGATCATGCTAATGAGAAACCTATATTTGGACCAAGAGGCAGTTGTCAGAACAGAGCAAGGAAACCCTGCATGGTTCAAAATTGGGAAGGGTGCATGACAGGGATGTGTCCTGTCTCCATACCTTTTCAACCTGTATGCAGAACAGATTATCCGAGAGCCTGGGCTCTATGAGGAGAAATGTGAGGTCAAGATTGGTGGAAGATCTATGAGCAATCTGCGATATGCAGATGATACAACCCTGCTTGCTGAAACTGAGGAGGACCTGAAGCGCTTGCTGCAGAGGGTCAAGGACTGCAGCCTCCAGTATGGATTGAGGCTCAATGTCAAGAAGACAAAGATTCTCACCACTGGGCCAACTGGCAGCATCAGGATGGATGGTGAAGAGATTGAGATTGTTCACAGCTTCAGTTTGCTTGACTCCACAGTCAACACTCTCGGATCAGCAGCCAGGAAATTAGAAGACATATTGCCATGGGAAAGTCTGCTGTTAGGGACCTCTCCAAAGAACTGAAGAGCAATGGTGTCTACCTGGAGACTAAGGTGCATCGGATACAGGCCATGGTCTTTGCAATCACTTGTTATGCATCAGAGAGTTGGACAATGACTAAGGAGGATAGAAGAAGAATTGATGCCTTTGAGCTCTGATGCTGGAGAAGAGTATTGAGGGTACAATGGACTGCTAGGAAAACAAACAGACTCATCCTGGAAAGGGTCAAAGTGGGCTCCATCTAACATACTTTGGACATGCTGCAAGGAGGGACAGGTCCTTGGAGAGGGACATCATGCTTGGTAGGGTGGAGGGACAGCACAGAAGGGGAAGGCCCCCTATGAGGTGGATTGATTCAGTGACTGGGGTAATGAGGATGGGTGTGTTGGAGATGGTGCAATTGGCACAGGACAGAGCAGAGTTTAGGGATGTTGAACATAGGGTCGCTATGAGTCGCAAGCAACTCGATGGCACATAACAACAACAACAACAAAGAAGGAAGAAGAGACATATTTTCACTTTATCTTAGCCAAAAGCTCCAAAAAAGTGATTTATCATAGGGCCTATTGTTGGCCAAGGGTGGTGGTCTCTTGTTGGCCAAGGAAGGTGGCCAATCCAAAGGCAAATTCAAATCCACCAGCCACTTCACCAAGAAAAAGCTTGGTAATCTTCTCTCATGCAATCTACAGCTTCTGAAAACCTGATAGAGGGTCAGCTATGAGTCAGGTACAACTCAACCACAATGAGTAGTAAGAGAATAGTATTATTGTTGGCCAACAATACTAGTATTTCGTCATATGGTAGTGCAGCACTCAGTTGGTAAATGAAAAATCCAACGTTTGAACCTACCAGTTGCTCTGTGGAAGACGGAGCGATCAGCTTACATAACGAGAGCAACCGTGGAAACCTTACAAGCAGTTATGCTCCATAAGGTCACTGTGAACAGGAATAAACTCAACGCTAACGCATTTAGGTTTGATTGCTCAGCATTACAAGCAAGTAAGAAGAGAAGAAAAAAAAGTAGCAAGTAAGCCCCACATCAAGACTCTAAGAAAAAATTTTCAAAGCTCACCAGGCCACAGCTCCTCAAGAGCAGGGAACATGTTTAACAATTTATCTGCCATCAGTCCTCTCCACTGCCCAACAGACATCAGATGTTAAATAAATGTTTTCTGAATAGAGTATACAAGGTAGGTCATAGGAATAGTCATTGTTCCTCTAGCTGCGTTACTATGGGAGAGGGCTGAGGATTTCATTTTTGTATGATGCAGGGGAAATATTTTTCATTTCCATAGACTCTGTCTTTTTAAATCATATGTCTCATAGAATAAGGCCTTGGGAATTTTCTAACTATGAAGAGAACTATTTCAGCTACCTGTTCTAAAACTCCTCCAATAGAGGGGGAAAGCAGAAGAAAGTTTAGAGAAGTTACCAAAATCAATCTCAAATCTAAGAAATTATATCCTCACCATCAAAACCACTGTTTATCACTGAATGTCAATAATGACACCAGCAAATGTCTTTTTAGAAACTGAGAACCTTGCTGGTGCCTCTGACATCATGCCAGGACCTTGCTTTGACTTAACTTGGCCTGTGGAAGCTACAGTGAGGATACAAGTTGTACTGTGATAACACACACTGAAAAGCTACCTGCTATTATATTAAAAGCTACACACATATTATATGTAAATTACATCAGAGAAGTGGGGGGAACTGCCAAGATGGATTTATCTTGTTAGCACTTTTCTCTTGGGCAGAGGGAAGACTGAATCTTCACTGGGGGCATGTCCAAAGTGAGACAGAGTCCCATCCTACTCAATTCTAAGAAGCGCTCTGGCTTCTTCCAACAAAGATTTGTTGGTTCTTTTAGTAGTGCAAGATTAAATATTCTTTGTCAACACCATATATGCACCAATTCTTCTGTGGTCTTTTTTTATTCATTGTCTCACTTAGCCTGGACCTATCATCAGGAGAAGGACATAATGTTTGGTAAAAATGTTGTTGTTAAGTGCCATCAAGTTGAGTACAACTCACAGTGACCCCTTGAATAATAGATCTGAACTCTGCCCTCTCCTGCACCATCCTTATAATTCCCAATACATCTGAGCCCATTGCTGCAGACATTGCATCAATCCATCTCACTGAGGGTCTTCCTCTTCTTCACTGACCCTCCACCTTTTCAAGCATGATATAAAAATAGAGGGTCAGTAAAAAAATATTCTCAGTGAGATGTACTAAAATATTAGCAGCAACAATGGGCTCAATCATAGCAAGACCAAGATCAAGCAACATTTCCTTCTATTATACATAGAAAGCTTTGAGTCAGAACTGAGTCAGTGGTATCTAACAACAATGACACATTGAGGATTACTAACATTTTTTGTTCTTATTTTGAAATATGGCTTTATAATGAAAGAAATAGGGGGTTCCCCAAGGTGACTCAATTAGAAAACATGTCTGGTCAGTCTCTTAGAGATCTGAGTTCAGATGTTCCAGGTGCAGGTGACAGGATCGACACTGAGATGAGAAGAGGAGAGGGTGGGGCTTTAGATGGCCACACTATCAATCTTATGGATCTTTTATCATAGCTAAAGGAGAAGCTTATGTATCTGAATTTTTGGATCTTGAGAAAATAAAGAAGATCTTAAAGGGATTGTAAGAAAAATCCCAAAGGAAGGCAGTTGAGTTTGAAGCTCAGTGCGTTACAGGAAAGCATATTAAATGAGATAGAAAATACAAAACTTCAGTATAAGGAGAGGTTCCAGAAGCTAAGTCTGTATTGCTGCAACTTTATACTAGGATTCCTACCTTTGAATGCCAACTGAATTCCCTATATCGTGGTAGGCTGTGTAAAGAGCTGCTTCTATAGTAAAATTTTTTTAATTCTCTTGAAAGGCAACTCCATGGGCTAAACCACAATTGGTTCTGGAGTAACCAGCAAAGATCCCATTATGAGATACTTTCTAGCAGGACGGCTGGAAGATGGTAAAGGTTTTTATTCCCTGACAGAGAAGGGCCCTTAGGGTAAGAAACAGGAAAATATGACCAAACCACAAGCAATGAGGTCTGGTGGGCTGAGGAGGGGCACATCACATAGATAACATTATGTGAATGCCTGGAAAATACAATCACAAATCAAAATGTAATGTCATGAGACCTATCAGTACAGGTGCCCATCTGCTGTGAGGCTGTTGTAGGATATAACCGCTCTGTAAGTGCTGGTAGCCACTTTAGGAGACCTGGTGGCAACGGCAGGGGTTGAAGAGTACTGAGTAAAGGAAGTGCTTTGGTTAGTCTTACTGGATTTTCAGTTTAACCAAAGCCAAAGTACTTAGGCTGGCATTGAAATGGGGTTGTACTGTATTTATTTCTCAGAAACGAAAGAACTGCCGCACATTTGATATGTGAAAAGAATCCTTGAAAACAGACACCTACTCACCAAGAGCAAATAATAATTTAGGATGGGTGAACTGAAAAGACATGCAACAGCACAACCACATGAGAGCTTTTGTGTATGTAAATTTCCTTGCTTTTTAAAACCACTGATATCCTGTTTCTGAAAACTTATTCCTAGCTTCTATTCTTCTCTAACAGAACCCAATCAGTGTCTGACAGCTCTTTCCCAAACAGCTGTCTTTCATTTAATTTCATTTAGTGTGCAAACCGTTTCAAGTTGCATGCACAAGCATACTGTGAAGAATTCATTTTCTCTAGTTTCCTGGCGACGATAAAAGAATTTAATAATTAAAAAAAGTTGAACTTTGGCCTGAAATGTTGCTGCCCTGCTGAAATGGTGAATTATACAAGTGGAAGTGATCCAAAGGTTATTTGGTCCACCCCCTACCCTGCAAAAAGAGCCTAAACAGATCCTTTCATGTAATTATCTTACTAGTCCTTTCAGAATCTCACATGGGGGAAAAAATCCACATTCTCACTAAATAAATTTAGTCCAGACCTTGGTAATTTGAAGAATCAACTTCCACGTGGATAAATCACAGAACTAAAAAAAAAAAAAAATCGAGGACTCACAAATTGAGCACAAGACAGAACACACAAATAAAAATAAAACAAATATGACCCTAGAATACCTAGCCAGGATCTCAGAGAAGGATTTTATAAAGGAAGTTGAGTTCTTGCAAGAAAAAGACACATTATAATTCAGACTTTCAAGTTTAATACTCACACACTGAAATAGATTCTATTTCTACTGATGCTGCTCAAAGGTACAGGTCCCTCATCCCCAAAATGGGTATTGGAAGCATCTATTGAGCTCTTCCTGTATTTCAAGTGTGATTGAAAGTGTTTTCCATCTAATTACTTATCCAGAAATGTCTACTGTAATAGAGTTATAGGGAGCTCTTGTGACCTAGTGCTAAAAAGTTGTGTTGCCAACTCAAAGATATGCAGTTCAAATCCACCAGCTACTTCATGGGAGAAAGATGAGCAATAACTTCTCATATGGACTGAAGCTCAACATCAAGAAAACAAAGATTCTCACCACTGGGTGAATTGGCAGTTTCATGATAGATGTAGAAGAGATTGAGATTATTAACAACTTTAGCTTGCTTGATTCCACAATCAACACTTTTGGCACCAGTGGTCAGAAAACCAAAAGGTAGGTTGCATTAGGAAAGTCTGATGTCAGGGACCTTTCTAAAGTACTAAAAAGCAATCATGTCTCTCTGGAGACTAAAGTGTGCCTGACAGAAGCCATGGTCTTGCTATATATCTGAGTGCTAGACAATAACTAAGGATGACAGAAGAATTGATGTCTTTGACTTGTGGTGCTAGGGAAGAGTGTAGACATACTGTGGGCTGCCAGGAGAGCAAACAGGTTGGTCCTGGAGAGGGTGAAACCAAGATGCACCCTGGTGGCAAGGATTCTGAAGGTCTATCTCATATACTTTGGGCACATGGTCAAGAGGGACCAGTCCTTGATGAAGAACATCATGTTCGGAAGAATGGAGGAACGAAGTAGAAGAGGAAAACTGAGGATGAGATGGATTGACTTAGGGACTGGAGAAGTGGAATTGAGTCTGTTGGAGATGATGAGATTGGCTCAGGATAGCACAGGGTTCAGTGCTATTGAACATAGAGTCGCTATCACAGGCCGCTCCACAGCACATAACAGCAACCACAACAAAAGCCCACTGGAGGATCAGCTATGAGTGGGTTCCAACCTGATGATCCATAACAATAACAACGGAGTTGCATACATTAAGTATTTAACCCAGAACTTCTGTTCAATAAATGGTAATAATTATTACCCCCAGTTTAGCTTGTGAAAACCTAACCTGAGCGTCAATAAAGACCTAAAAAAAGAACTAACATAAGTGCTATCATTTTGTTCATTCCTTTTTCCCTTTCTAGCCAATTCAGGAAACAATTTCAAGAAAGATGTGAGAAAGGAGAATCAGGGTTCCCACACCAAACACTGTTCTTTAAATAATAATGGTAAGAAAGGGAGATATGGGAGAACATGAGCACCTTCTGATCTCATGCTCATCCCTTTCACTTCTTGCCATGATGCAGTTATTCATGCTTATTGTGTCATTCTTTGAGGTTTTAACCGAGAGAATGTCACACAGCCTAGAAGAAAGCAGGCTTATTGTACCTTATAAGCAGCTTTGTCCCTATATTTAAATTTTCACCTTTCTCTGAACTTACATTTCAAACTCCTAGTAGCTCCTGCAGGTGATAAGGGCCTTCTCTAAGCGTTGGTCCTTCCTGTTTATATGCCCAAACTATGTGCGATGACGTCTCACCATCCTCATTTTTAAAGCTGATTCTGGCAATGAGAAAGAGGAGCATCCTCAGTGAGATGGATTAATTCAGTGACTGCAACAATGGGCTCAAACACAGCTCAGAAACACAGGGTCCTTAGTTCTGCTATACGAGCTTCTATGAGTCGGAAATGATGATGGCATCTAGCAACTACTTACAATAAATTCAAGTTCATTTGAGTCTTAGAGCTTTTTATCCATAGTACTTGAGGGACAATTTATCCTTAGGTAATACAACCAGATTTTTGTTTGTGATCTTCCTATGATCAGTTCACCTTCACCTTGAACTTAATGAGGACACAACAATTCATGAATGACTATGAAGCCACTTGTCCAAGAGATCCTCCCACAACCCAATGTGGAGGAGAAATATTTATTGTAGCGTTGAGAAGAACTTGCTTCAGAATGAGAGTGAATATATTAAACAGCTACCTAATAGAACAATTAAGACCCAACTCACTGCTATATAGTCAGTTCTTATTTCTGCAGCCCTCCATCAGGTTTCTGAGGTGGTGAATCAGAAGTTGCCAACTGCAATTGGGGTGCTCTCAGCCTTGGGGCTAGCAGCACAACTCCCCATAGGCTAACTCACCTTGATGTAATCACAGGGGGAAAGAAATGAGAAAACGGAATCAGCACTGTAAAAAAAATCTATAAAAAATTTCTGACACTAAAGTACTGTAAACTATTGAAATGAGCCATCACTTCAAGATTTCTTTTTTTAGGGGGTAAAATGTCCAAAAATGAATGAATAAAACTAAAATTTCTCTGAAAACATTCATTAAAATTACAATTAAATAATTTTTTAAAAAATAAAATATTGTTAGATGTTTGGAAACTTTATTTTTTTTATTATTATTAAATTTTATTAGTTTTAGTGAACATTTGCAGAGATTTTGGGTTTTCATTCATTCATTGTTGCACTGTTTTCTCTACCCTTCTCCCCAGTTCGTTCTTCTTCCCCACCCCCCGAATGTCTGTTTTAATTGTCCAATTGCCACAGTGCTTGTCGAAGCCAGTTCTGATTAATCTCATTTGTCAGTGTGTCCTTTGCCATTCCCTATCACTCCTCCTTAAGAGAGACTTCACCCTGATTCATAAGGAAAAGGGGATGGCGTATTCTCTTAGCTATTGTTTGGAAACTTTTTAGTTGATGCATTCTTATAGAAGAAAGAAGCTGGGTGATTTCTCAAAATTTCTTTTAACCCTAAAATGGTGTAAAAGTTCACATAACAGTTCATAGAGTTGCATGATTAATCCAAAGGCTGTGGTGCTCTAGCTGCTTCATGCTATCAGCCACTCAGAGAGAGAAAGATGGGCAGTCAGAGGGAAATGCCCTTAACAAACTGATGGAGGGATGTTAGGATTCAGAAACTTCTGGACTGTGAGAGGTTACTTGGTATCATGAAATCACATTGTTTTTAGAAAGCCAACTGAAGACATGAGTTTACCTATTATTAAGATCCCATTCTCACCACATTTAAAAGTTGAATGATCAATTCTAGTTTAAGTAACATACATTGTATGCTCACCTAGGTTTAGATTTCTTTAAAGAGAAGAAAACAAATCCGTAATAAATATGTGGATAAATAAATATGTAGCTGTCAGAGGCCATAGATAGAAGTTTGAGTCAACGATTAAAGGAGATTTGCTATCACTTTAATGAACCTTTATGTGACACAGTCAAGAAGGAGGCTGTTCATTGAAACAATGGCAGTTTGAATCCATCCAGAAGCACTTTGAAAAGAGATCTGGAGATCTGCTTCTGTAGGTTCTCAGCCATGAAAACCTGGAGAGCAGGTTCTATTGTAACACATGTGGGGTTGTCATGAGTTAAAATCAACTCAAGAAATAAAGGTACTGGTAAGTGGAACTAGCATGTGGAAGAACTGATTAAAATGAATAACTTCAATCAAATGTATCTGAAAAACTGAAGTCGTGTTCCAATATTCTCTCCATGTATGCCAAAGATTTGGCGGACATCGGTTACTGGGATACTTTACATTCAGACAAGAGGCTAAAATAGAACCTATTTTTAAAGAGAAGACTAGAAAAGAGGTTGATAATGCCAATGGCTTGTATTATCATGTGTTGCTTCCCACTCTTCCATCATTAGTCCTTTATTTCCATCACACTAGCAAGAAGTCCTGGCCAAATACCACATTCAGAACTATGGCTCCTCGTTGTCTATACTCCATGCCCCAAATAACTGGTTTCTTTATTCGACCACTCTGAATAAAAGGGAATACTTTCTAGTAATTAAAGCAGTAGAGCCCAATACACATCCCTGGGGAAATGCCCTGGGAATGTTGGTAGAAAAGAATCATCCTCTAGCACAGATTTTATCTTCTCTTTCTATCAAGAGCCTTATTTCCTGCAGAAAACATTACTTCCTGTTACATAATGCTTTGAGTGGGATATCCACACTTCTCAATAGCACCATGCCAGAAAATTCAACAAATAAACCCAATTCAACCCTATGTTTATAAAAGAAAGAGACATATGTGATTTCATTCTATAAGCTGGACTCACAGGCACATTGTAAAAATCATATTCAACCTGCCTGCATTTTATCAAACCATGAATCATTTCTACACCTACTTCTTCTCCCCTCTCCAAAGACTCCTGTGCTCTGGCCAGGAAGCATTTCAAGTGTGTGGCTATCAAATGCCATGAATAACAGAGAATGCAAGAAAAGCAGTTTCTAAATCAATTTCGTGTTCTTAAAAATAAACACATTCCCAAATGATGTAATTACAACAATATGCTACAGCTGGTTTGAAAGTTAACACAACATTAAAGTTTCTTGAAAAGGTATTAAGAAGGAAATATAAATAAAATGACATCGTATTTCCTGTACCAGTTTTTGCATGAACACAAATAGGCTAGCTACTATATTATAAAGCAATAGATGGAAATAAAAAAATTAGAAAATTAGAGTCTTCAAAGATATTAAAAGTTTAGATTACATTGTATTCCAGTTGAAATAATCCAAACCCAAGCATATATCCAAGTAGATAGTATCTAAACATAAATCCAAAGTAGCTATATGTTATGTGTGACAGTGTTATTGAGACAAAATTTACGTAACATAAAAGTATAAAGTGTATAATTCAGAGGATTTTAGTACTTCACAAAGTTGTAAAACTATCACCACTATCTCCAGATATTTCCATCACCCCCCCAAAATACCTTCTTTCATTAATGGTCATTTCTCCTCCCTCTCCCATCAGCCCTGTTGCTTGGCATCGTCAAGTTGGCTCATAGCTCACCCTCTAGAGGGTTTTCAGAGGCAGTTAACCACCTGGGAGGAGGTTGCTCATCTTTCCGTTATGGAGCAGCTGCTGGATCCCAACCATGTGCCATATAGGAAACCATTACTATGCTTTCTGTCTCTATGGATTTGACTCTCTTTAATATACCATATATAATCAGTATATTTTTTGACTCATTTTCTTGACTTAGCATAGTGTTTTTAAAATTCAGCCATGTTTTAGCATGTATCAATATTTCAATCCTTTTAATCATCAAGTAATATACTTTTGTATGAGTGTGTGTGTGTGTGTGTGTGTGTGTGTGTTGCATGTGTACAGTCGAGTCAGAACTGACCCAATGCTGACCCTCAAGTGGGGCAGCTGATGGATTCAAACCCTGTGCCTTCAGAATTGCAGTGCAGCTTTTTATCACCAGAGCTCCTGTCATGTACTGTCGAATAGGAATGGATTCATAGCTGAACCTCAAGTAGATTTTCAGAGACAGTGATTCACACAGAAGGAGACTGCACATCTTTTCACAAGTTTTATGAATATACTTCATTTTTACCAACTAATCATGTCATGGGAATTTAGCATGTGAAAAAAAGAGTAAGAGCCACCTGAGGGTAGCCATATCTGACATTCTCCAACTTCACAAAGGGGAACTGGCCTCATCAACAGCATCAATAGCACAAAACCAATTCCCACAAGGTCAGACATGTCCCCCACCCTCCTACACCTCTTTCTACTCATCTCAACACCAATCTTACTACTTTGATGTTGTTGTGTACCATCAAATACATAGATAATTCTCTGGCAGGTTTTCAGAGGCAGTTAATCGCACAAGAAGAGACTGTCCATCCCTCTCCAATGAAGCAGCTTGTGGATTTGAACCTTTGGGATTGCAGCACAGTTTTTTTGCCACTAGGCCACCAGAGCTCCAATCTTATTGCTTTACTGGGTCCAAAATCTGATGTGATAGCTCACAGAATCATATTGGAAAAGTCAAAAGGCTATAATTTAGGTTAGTAGCCAAATACAGTCACTAAACAAGAACTGTTTACAAAATGTGCTCCCAGGCCTGTCAGCCTTGAGCCTCGCACCATTAGACCAGTGTTCACAGTCCTGCCAAAAGTGGCTCCCGCCATCTCCTCAGTTGCCCAATAAATTTGGGCAAAGGCTCTTAGTTTAGCTCTGATTCTGTCTGTGTGGGGTAGGAGCCCCAAGGTAGCCCTATCTCATATTCTCCGGCTCCCATAACTGTAGCAATAATTTGGGGGCCTGAAAGGTACTACATTCTCTTCCTTCTTCTTTGCTGGTGGGGAAAATCTAGATCTGCTGCTGGAGCCACTTCAATTTATTGGTAAGACTAACCAATTCCCTTGTAGATAGGCTAACGTGCTCTCTTTGCATATTCCTGTCCATCTACATAGCAAAGTCAAACAATGTCTAGGAAAGCCACTCTGAATAAACCCTTAATGCCATAGCATGTTTCCAAATTTTGACTACTGTGACAATACTCCTGTGAATATAATTTACAAGCTTATGTGCGGGCATTTTTTAGTATTTTGTGCTAATACTTATAGATATTAAATTGCTGAATAATATGATAACTCTGTGCTTAAATTTTTCAGGAATGAAAAAATGATTTCCAAAGTCTCTATGTTATTTTACACTCCCACCAGCAATATACGAGGATTGTGATTTCTCTGCATCTTTACTATTTATAATTATCTATCCTTTCATAATAGAGTTAATCCAAGTAGGTGTAAAAGAACACTAGTGGTGTAATTGTTATATGATTGACTACTAATTGCAAAGCCCACAGTTCTAATCCATTAGCCACTTCAAGGAAGAAAAGGAAAAACAATCCATTCCCATAAAGATTACAACCTGCAAAATCACATGGGGTGCTTTAGCTCTTTTTTTTTCTCCCCTACCAAAAGAATTCTCTAAAGGTTTGGCTTCACTCCTGTCTTTCCAGGGGTCTTTTCTCCCTTTTCTTTCTCCTTCTTTTTAATCTACCTTTTCACTATGCCAATGTCTTATTGTCTTAAGAAACCTTCTCACTTGTTTTAATTTTTTTAAAAAATGCCCCTAAACAAAACCAACCCCAAAATACACACAAATAAAAATTCTATAGGGTAGTTCTACCCCGTAATATAGGATCACAAAGAGAACGAACTAGACAACAGAGTTTTATTTTTACTCTCCTTATTCTTGTTGTTGTTGATTGCTGTCAACCCTATGAACAAAAGACCTGAAGCCTTTCTATAACGCTGTCCTTACTAGGTATGAAGTAGTTTCTAACTTCGGTTTTGGCTTGCATTTCACCCATAACATAAAGATAAAACTCAAAGACTACACAGTATAATTCAGTATAGATATGGATTAACTTCAACATAAACAAAACAAAGATCCTCACAATTAGGCTGATAGGCAACTTCTTGATAAGTGGAGGAAAAAATAATGACACTGTCAAGGATATCATTTTACTTAGATTCACTACCTATGCCCAAGGAAGCAGCAGACAAGGAATCAAATTATATATTGCATTGGACAAATATGCTGCAAAAGACCTCTTTAAAATGCTAAAGAGAAGGAATATAATTTTGAGTAATATAGTGTACCCAACTAAACTCAATGTATTTCCAACCTCAAATGATTGTAAAAGTTGAACAATGCATGAGGAAGACAGAAGAAGAGGGATGCCTTTGAACTGTAGTTATGGAGAACATGGAGAATATACCCATCAACTGTCAAAATACTAAACAACATTGTCATAAAAGTGCAGCCAGAATGCTCCTTAGAAATAAGGATGGCACAACATTGTCTCATATACTTCGGGCATGTTATCAGGAGGAGTGTGTGTCTGGAGACACACTGGCTACTGGAATGGGCTCAAGTCCAGCAGTAATTACTAAGATGGTGCAGAACTGAGAGTATTTCATTTTGCTGCACAAGGATCTGACTTCCTTAATAGGAAATACAGAAAATGTAAAGCTTTACCTCTGGACTCTCAGTTCCATTCTACTGATCTCTATTTTGAACCTATGCCATTATTAGAGTGCCCAAACTATAACAGTTTTGTAATAAGTTTGAAAATCAAGAAGATCATATTATATGCACTTTTATTCATTGTTTTAATATTATTAGCTACTGTGGGTCCCTTGTATTTCCAGATGAATTTTAGAATCCAGTTGAGTTTTGAGAATGAATATGCTGAATCTATAAAAATAATAAAGAACAAGGGAACGAATATCCTAACCAAAATCCAAGTCCAGCTGCCATACAGCCCTTCAAAATGTCTTCTGAGGTTTCAACAGACTACATTTTCAGCGCCTTTAGTTTTATCTTCTAAAAAGATTAGGAGGGAGCCCTCTTTTGTATTTAAGGTATGGCAATAAAATTGTGACAGAAAGGCTCCAGGCCTTTTGTTCATAGGGTTGCTATGAATTGTGCTCAACAACAATTAAAAATGTGAAACACTGAACTCTATTCACTAGTAATTAATAGGTTTACAAGCCTATTATTTCTTTCACCTTGATTCTATATCTATACTTGCAATCAAAGAAAGATGGTTCTAAAACAGGTAAGAGATAACATAAAAAAATCATAAGTTTCTCAGAAGATCCACTAACTAGAACCAACGCTGGCAATGCTGGCATTGCTAACCCACATCTCTGTTTTTAATGACTGCGTGTTTCACTGTACAAAAGTAGCTGTCTCCATTGACTATTAGGATTTAAAATATTTTTCTTATCATAATAAAATTTAAAACTTGCTTATAATTACAAGTGATAATTTTAAGTTAAATAACTTATTCAGAGTCTGACATGAAATTGATTATTCTGAAATATTGCTATCTTGGCATAAATTTTATCATGATTTACTAGTCTCCTTTAAAAAAGAGCAATAAAATAATTACTTTTTCATTTTTGGTACTTCATGGTCTTAGCAAAACAAGCAAACAAGAATATGTTGTTGTTGTTGTTGTTGTTATGTGCCATCAAGTCACTTCGAACTCATGGCAACCCTATGTACAATAGTTCAGAATCTTGCCCTGTTCTGAACCAAACTCACTATCTTAGACACACCTGCCCCCATTACCCCAGTCACTGTGTCAATCTATCTCACCCAGGGTCTTCCCCTCCTGGCCATCCCTCCACCCTTCCACGCATGATTTCCTTCTCAGAAAAGGTCTCTCTGGGCAACACGTCCAAAGTATGTGATATGGAGCTTCAAAATCCTTGCTTCCAAGGAGCAACATGATTTCACCCTCTCAAGGACAGACTTGTTTGTTCTCTTGGCAGGCCATGGTATATTCCATACTCTTCTCCAGCATCACAACTCAAAGGCATTGATTCTTCTTCTGTTATCATTAATCTGTCCAGCTCTTTGATGCATAGCAAGTAATTGCAAAGACCATGGCCTGAATCAGGCACACCTTAGTGGATCAGGCATCCTTGCATATAAAATAAATACAAAATGTTCCTTTCATTATGGACTGAGCAACAGTCCTACATGATCCCCCTAAAAGACTGTGTATAGATAATTATAATCAAACAAAAGCACAAAAGGATATTTCAATCCCAATGTTAAGAAATAGAAATTGTCCCTTTTAAAAACAAAATAAACGATGTATATAATTAATTCACTATCAGAATATGACTATAATAATCAGAGACCCTTCAGTCTCAAGCAACATTGGAGAACATACAAAGTTGTTGTTGTTGTTGATAGCCATCAAGCCAAGCACAACTCATAGTGACCCTATGAACAGAAGACCTGAAGCCTTTCTGTAACTGTCATCATTTCTCAACGTTTATGGAGTTTCCAGAGGCATGTTGTTAGGAAGTGGATGCCATGCCTGCTTCCAAAAATATACAGATATTCCTTTATTTTAGAGCCCCTGAAACAAACCGACAGTGAGTTGATAACCTATCCAAATATCCTTGGCATCACAGCTCCTCCGAATGCTTACAATGTGCAAAATCTGAGTTTTTGTTCTCAGCATGATTCCTAATAGAGGTATAACAACTTTCTTAAAATGGAAAATAATAATAACAATAAAAATTTCTGATATTTCACTTAAAGAGAAGTTACAAACTGTCCAAGTTTTTCCCACTCCTTCAACCTCTCATCTAAAGAGACATAGGAGTGGGATTTCATTTAGTTATTCAAAACAACAGTTCTGCCTCTGGGTAGACTCAACAGCCATCTTCACAGCTATAGCTTTAAGTAAACAAGTGAAAATAAAGAGTAAACGTTATGAATTTAGCTGACTCGTATGCAAGCACAAGTAAAATGATGGCTTTCATTTTCTCGGCTGAGCTCTTAAGAATTCAGAGAAAATTAACGTGTTCTAACTTGTACCTTGTATACATTGGCTATCTCATTAAGATGCTCAGGAGGAAAGGTTCTTGGTTCTATTAAAAGTGAATTAAATCTATCACGGATTTCACGCAGCCCACTTAAATGAGTCATGTGGGTCAATATTCACCCAGCTGGTATGTGAGCAGAGACATGATGTCAACAGCGTCTAGAGATAACCCTGTTCCCAAGGCCCTGTGTTCAGTGATGCTTGACAGTGATGAAAAGTACTTTACTGGATGACTGCTACTACAGTATGCAGTGGGCAGGGAGATTAAACAGCTGGGTTGTAAGACGCACAATCTGCTTTTGGTCAGATCATGTAACTCTACCCTTAACTTCTAAGTATGTTGTTTCTCAGTTTACCTGCTTTTTTGAGCTGGTCACAACAGTATTTACCAGTTTGGGAGGTTCAGAGACATGTGACAAAGATTTCAGTACTTCTAAATTTAAAACAGAAAGAAAGAAATCAACCCAGAAAAAGGTTTTGCATTCCCTTATGCAGAAGTGAGAATATCTATTATCCATTATATAATCTCTTCCTGGTTCTTTAACTCTTTCAAATTCACACAGAAATAGAAGCTGCCCCTTAAGCTTGACCTGGCACTAAATACTAAAACTTCTGTACATTGTTAGCAGTAAAAATGCCAAGTAAAAATCTCCCGGATACACTCTCTCACCCTGTATATGTTGTTATCCTGAGTTTCTGGGCTTTGTCTCCAATATAAACAGAACTAGTGTCACTTTGAAGGAGGTTACCTCAGCCCTCCTGAACCCTGTGACTGTGTGAGTTCCATCCCCTAATACAAACACAGAAGGACAGAGAGGGGCAGGCAAAACACAAGTCTAATACAGATAAATGCCAGCTTTTAATAGAAGACAAAATAGCATGAACCTGTAAAATCCTCTAAATTTTTACATGAGTGATGAATTCTATTTCTTCTCTAGAAGAGTTGTTGTTCTTGTTGTTGTTGTGGTTGTTGTTATGTGCCGTTGAGTCACTTGCGTCTCATAGTGACCCTATGTATAACAGCCCTAAACTCTGCTCTGTCCTGTGCCAATTGCACTGTCTCTGACACTCCCATCCCAGTTATCCCAGTCATTGAATCAATCCACCTCATAGA
Source organism: Elephantulus edwardii (assembly GCF_000299155.1). NCBI lineage: Eukaryota > Metazoa > Chordata > Mammalia > Macroscelidea > Macroscelididae > Elephantulus > Elephantulus edwardii. The sequence goes on from NW_006399787.1 coordinate 20,105,144, forward strand.
GGGCCTTCCCCTCCTGCGCTGTCCCTCCACCCTCCCAAACATGATGTCCTCCTCCAAGGACCGGTCTCTCCTCACAACATGTCCAAAGTATGTTAGACGGAGCCTCAGAATCCTTGCCTCCAAGGAATAGCCTGGTTTGACCCTGTCCAGGATGAATCTGTTTGTTTTCCTAGCAGCCCATGGTATTCTCATTACTCTTCTCCAGCACCACAGCTCAAAGGCATCAATTCTCCTTCTATCCTCCTTGGTCATTGTCCAAC
>NW_006399787.1:20106038-20144753 GCF_000299155.1 Elephantulus edwardii
TGAAACACAGATAGACATTCCTCTGGTATTCTCTGCTTTCAGCCAAGATCCATCTAACATCAGCTACAATATCCCTAGTACCACGACCCCTTCTAAACGCAGCCTGGACTTCTGGTGGTTCTCTGCTGATGTGCTGTTCCAGTCATTTTGGATGATCTTTATCCAAAAAAAGAAGAGTTATTAGATCAACATGCTTTTTTTTTTCTTTTAAATTTTTTTAAATTCTTTTTCCACTCACATTGTTTTTCATAAACTCATTATCACACATCATGTCTCGTAAAATTAATCACCATTGATCTATGTCCACTATTATCTCTATTCAGATCTCCACTGGATTTTTCCCAATTCCTTCACCCCCTACCCCTGCCCATCAAACTTTGCAATCCTGTGATTTCTCTCACTCTCTGCCCTCAGCCCTTCTACCTCCTGTCCTTCCTTCTTTGGACATTGATACACATCTTTATCCTTCTGTATGTATAATGGTTTTATGATCCTGACTTAATTCACTCAGTATAATGGTCTTTTTTGTAATTAGAAATTTTTTTTCATCCTTTGCTAAATATACATTTTAAGCTGTAAAAATCATCTACAACCTTTTAACCTCTTCTTTGACCTAGCTGAGGCCAAGCCTATGCTTGGTCTGTCCTCTTCTGAAATCTAGAAAAGTGTCTCAGTATTGTACTAGCATTTGAAATTAAACACACTAAGGAAAAGAGAATGAGAAATAAAAAGGTTGTGGAGAGAGACATAAAACACTGTTATAATAATCACAGTCACCCATACTAAACTCACAGAAGTAATATTAAATCACGGCTATTGGCAACTTGTAAGGTAACAGCTTTAGTTTTGCCTTTCCTTCTGGTTGCCTGATTTGAGGTCACTTAATTTTGTTTTTTATAATCATCTCTACAGTATGAAGAAAAGCACAACAAATTGATCATTTATTTCCTTGTTGTTCCTATAAAAAAGTTCAATGGGCACAGAGAATGAAACTATTACAGTGATTCCTAAGAGATTCTGAATTGTACAGGGAGTTTAACTTCTTGTTTTCATGAATAATCTTCCTAAGTCACTGGTCTAAACTGTAGCATACAATGGAGAGAGCTGTAGTTTATTATATAATAATAAACCTGAAGCAGGTCAAAAGACAGTAATTGTTATAGAAAGAATGAAAGAAAATACTGGAGAAAGGGGTTGTCTGAATCTAGGTGGAGTCTTCATTATTCTATTTTCTAGCTGAATTCCGTTAATAAGCCATTTAACTCCCAGAGTTTTAGTTTAGTCTTTATAGAAAGGTCAGAGAGGGTCACATAATCACTAACGCTCATTTTTTAAGTATAATAATAATAAACAACTTGCAGTAGAGTGGATTCCAACTCATGGAAACTTTGGTGTTTCAGAGTAGAACTACAAGCCATAGACTTCCAATGGTTTTGTATTAACAGCTGGAGTACTTAAGTAGTAGGTAGAGAGTAGATAGCCAGGCCTTTTCTCTGAGGCATCTTGGGTGGATGTGAACCACCAAAGTTTCAGCTAGTAGTCAAAAGCTTAAGTGTTTGTACTATCAAGGTATTCCTTAGGGTCTTCAAATCTATGAAAATTATAAATTCTTTGTAATCAATTAAAAAGCCATAGCCTCCTTGAAGGAGGTCAGGCTCAAATTAAAATTATTTATACAGTAAAAAATACAAAAGCAAGGCACAGTAAAAGAATAAAAAAATCAAGAGTTGTTGTTGTTGTTAGATGCCACTGAGTCAAGTACGACTCATAACAACAACTCTATGAACAACAAATTAGAACCTTGTTATATCCTGTGCCATCCTCACACTTCCTGACACACTAGAGCCCATTGTGGCAATCACTGTCTCAGTCCACCTGGTTAAGAGTCTTCCTCTCCTTCACTGACACTTCAGCCTTCCAAGTATCATGTATTCCAAGTATTCTCCAAAGAATAGCCCCTTCTAATAACATGCCCAAAGTATGAAAGGCTAAGGCTCATCATTCTTGCCTCCAAAGAGCACTTTGGCTGCACCCTCTCCAGACAGAAAACCAGAGTACAAATGTAACAAATAGGAAGCCACAACCCACCTAACCTTGAGAAGATCATGGTGTTTGTTAAAGAGGCCATCAAGTGATTAGGGCCCTTGACTTACAGGGACCCTCCATGGAGCAGAGGGAAATCTGCCAGTCCTGGACCATCTTCAAAACTGTGGTTATGTGTGACTCTCTGTTCTAACCACTGTGACAATCCAACTCGTTGAAAATCTTACTTTTTTCACCGACCATTTTCATTACTAAGTATAATACCCTTCTCCAGGGATTAGTCTTTATGGACATAAAATTCAAAATACAGGAATTAAGTCTTCACAATTTTCCCACTAAGGAGCATTCTTAGCTGTACTTATTCCAAGACAGATTTGTCCTTTCTTCAAATAGTCTAAGGTATATCTAATATTCTTTGTTAATACAATAATGCAAAGACATTAATTCTTCTTTCTTCTTCCTTATTCAGAGTTCAGCTTCCATATGCATACGAGGTGACAGAAAATATCATGGTTTGTGTCAATTCTAATGCAGTCCTCTGTGATTTCTTTGCTTTCTAACTCTTGAAGTCTTCTGCAGCAGATACATGAGTTCTGGTGGTGTGGTCCATAATATGTTGTGCTGCAAACCAAAAGGCGGTGACTCTCTGGTGATTCAGATTCACCAGTGGCACCACAGAAGACTGGCAGTATCCTCCCCTTAAAATACACAGTCTCAGAAACCCAATGGAGGGTAACCATGAGTTGGAAATGACATGACAGTAGTGAATATGCCCAATGTAACTCATTTTTTTGATTCCTTGGCTGCTGCTTCCATGGCTGTTGATTGCTAATCCAAGTCAAATGAGGTCTTTGAACAACTTTAATCTCTCCATTTATGATGATGTTGCTTATGGGTCTAGTTTTGAGGATTTTTTTTTGAGGTGTAATCAGTATTGAAGGTTTTGCTCTTCATCAAGAAGTGCTTCAAATCTACATCTTCAGCAAGCAAGTTATCAAGTTATTCAGCAACCTGCATATCACAGGTTGTTAATGAGTCTTCCTGCAATCCTGATGACACACCCTTTTTCATAGAATTCAATTTCTGGAATTATTTGCTTAAAACAGATTGAACAAGCGTGCCAAAAGATTACAATCTTAATGCACACTTTTCCTGATTTCAAACTATGTTCTTTGTTCTGTTTTAACTACCAACTGATGGGCTATGTATTTGATAAACACAGTTAAAATTTCTACAATATTCATTCTTTGTAATATTATCCATAATTCATTATTACCCAATTAGTCAAAAGCCTTCATGTAGTCAATGAAACATAGGTAAATATCCTGGTTTTCTCTGCTTTTATCCATCTGATATCAGCAGTGCTCTCCCTCTTACCACATGCTGTTCTGTATCTTGCTTAAGTTTTTGGCTTGATTTTACTTGAATGTATGGGATTCTTTGATAATTTCCCCTTTCAATTGGGTCAAGTTTATTTGAAATGTGCACAAATACAGATATGTTTGATTTGCTTGGTAAGGTTTCTACCAGGTCTCCCAAATTCTTGGCATAGACAAGTGAGTTTTCTAGCCTTGAATCTGTGTGTTGAAGTATCTCAGTTCATTCTTTGGAAACATGTTTTCACAATGTCTTGGTACACGTTGGGCTTCCTTCAGTATCATTAGTTCTGGATCATCTGCCTGAAATGGCTGAACACCAATTCCTTTCAGAACGAGTAATATCTGTAGTATTTCCATCTTCTTTAGATGATTCCTGCATCATTCAATATTTTCCCCACAGAATTTTTCAATATTGCATCTGACTTTGAGAAATACCAAGCACATTCTCATAGTATTTCTAGCTCTAGGTCTTTGTACATCTCATTCTAAAACCTTGTCTTTTATTATATGTCCTTTGCATTTTCATGTGCAGCTATTTTATTTCTTCTATTCACTTTAGCTACTCTACATTCTAGAATAAGTATCAGAGGCTTGTGACAATCATTTTTGCTTTCTTTCTTTCTTCTCTCTTCTTCTCCTTCTTCTCTTTCTTTCTCCTCTCCTCCTCCTCCACCTCCTCTTCCTCCTCCTCCTCCTCCTCCTTCTTCTCTCTCTCTCTCGCACGCTCTCTCTCTCGTATTTAATGCTTTTTGCTTTCTTAATGTATAATGTTCTTGATGTTTTCCAATAACTAAATAGATTTTTTGGTCATTAGAGTTCAATGTGTTAAACATATCCTTAAAATAATCTCTAATTCCAGGTAGGATAAACTACATTGTACTTTTATGAGTTTGTTCTCATTTTCTCCAGCTTCAACTTAAACTTGCATATGTTTGGTCTGCTTGGTAGTCAGCCCTTGGCCTTGTTCTTAGTGATAATATTGGTCTTCTTCACCCTCTCTTTCACAGATGTAATCAATTTGATGTCTATGTATTCCATCAAGTGAATTCCATGTGTATAGTGTCATTTATGTTATTGGGGGTCGGGGAAGGTATTTGCAATGAATAAATCTTATAAATTCTGATGTGTAATCTCCAGTGTTATTTTTAACATCAAGGCCATATTTTTTTTACTACCAACCAATCAACTACTACCATTTTGAAAGCCAAGAAACCTTTCCTGATCAAAGTATGGACCTTCAAAGGTAGTGTTCTTTGTACAGATAGGAGTTTGTACATATTCAATAAGCAAATGAATATCCAATGTGACCTAAACTACAGTTTTAAAATTCAATTGTAGTAATATTTGTATATGTTTGTGTTTCCCTCTGTATTTGAGGTCTTGGCAAATATATATCTCTGTCTCCTTTCTTTCTCACCAAACTCTCACATGTTTACACGGACAAACTTTAATCAGAGCTTGAACCTGGTCATAAGACAACAGCCTGATCAGGAAGAAAGCCTGAGAGGACTTCCCCCATCCTTTGAAATTTTAACTCCTGTCCAGGCCCTCCCATTCACCTCATACTGCTCTCATAAAACGTGATATTTATTTATCTTTGATTCTACTCAAAGGTGCCTAGAGAAGCTTGTTGAGTGAGCTGCCACCTTCCAGATATAATCGGTTTTTCTCAGTTGTTTGGCAGCTCTAAATGCAGAAACCGAAAACTCTTCCGCTCGATTGGGCTTCTTAATACAAGAGCTGGCATAGCCTCACACACATTTCATCTAAGCGGAACAATAACAATATTAAGTTCCCTCCCATTACAACGGCTCTAGTGTGATCTGGTTGGATTGTCAGTCCACCTGTCAGCTGCCACCAGAGGACAAAGATTTTACAAATTTACACAGTTTTCTTAGGAATGTTCTTTATTCCCCCATCTCCTCTTCTTTTTGGCTTCTACTTTCAAGGGCAAAGGGGCATATTTAAAAAAAAAATTGGAACCATTCTTCTGGAAGAGTATCTTACTTACAAATAAAATATCATGCTGTACAGCAGATTTAATAAATGTGGTAAGCAGGAGATAAGGTAAAGGGGAAAAAATCTAAAATTCTGACTTTTTTTAGTATTAGGAGATTTTTTTTCTACCTCTCTCAAGACTGTGGACCAGGGTGAGAGCCTAGAAAAAAGTAAAACTAGATAGTCTACAACCAGCTATAGTATAGAAATTTCACATATCTGGGTCACAATCTAGGTGAACCTCAAATACTTGGAAACCTCCTAAGCATCATATTAAATATTAGTATTCTGAGAAGCTGGCCACTAAACCATATCCTACTACCACCGAGTCAAGTCCAAGTGATGGAGACCCTGTCGGGCACAGTAGGGTCTCCAAGGCTCTAAATCTTTATGAAACCAAATTGTTGCATCTTTCTTCTAAGGAGTAGCTAGTGGATTCAAATCTCTGACCTTTTGATTAGCCCATCCCGCCAGGGCTCCTCCTCCTTTTATTTTGACACATCTTAATGCTCTTGAGTCAGAACCAATTCATAGCTGACCCTCCCATGCATCTTCAGAGGGTGTAAATTGCCTGAGAGATTCCCATCTTTCCCCATGGAGCTGTCAGCGGATGTGAAGTACCGGACAGGTACCACTTTGGGGTTGGCAGGACTAGGCGACCAGAGCTCCCTAGTAACTTTTTATTCTGCAGATAGGGAGGACAAATACATTTTCTCAAATTGTTGTTGGTTGTTGTTTGCCATCAAGTCAGAATCTATTCACAGCTGAAAACCCTGGGTTTTCAGAGGCAGTATAGTGCATGGGAGGAGACTGCCCATCCTTCCCTTGTAGAGCATCTGGTGGATTCAAATTTTGCTCCAACTCATTGTGATCCAATGTACAACAGAACTAACACTGCCTGATCCAGCAATCACTGTCCTCACGGTCATTGCTGAGTTGCATACTTTTGAGGCAGCAACTGTGTCAACCCATCTCACTGAGGGTCTTCCTCTCTTTCTCAGACCCTACGCTATATAGCAAGAATGATATTCATCTCCAAGGACTAACCCTCCTCATAACACACCCTAAGTATGTAAAATGAAGTCTCATCATCCTGGCTCCTGAAGAGCATTCAGGCTATATGTCTTCCAGGGCATATTCATTTATTATTTTTGGAAGTTCAAGGTATATTAAATATTTTCCACCAGCATCACAATTCAAGAGCATCAATTTCTCAGTCTTCTCATTGTCTAATTTTCACATGCGTATGAGGTAAATGAACTGAAGAATGTCCAATTTTCTCTTGTTAGAATATCTCAGTCTCATAAAATCTAGTAACCAAATTAAGGTGAGCTTTGAAAAGATATTATATTAAAGAAGAAGACACTACACAATTCAACTGAAGTTTAAGTCTTGCTCACTGCTGTACCCAGAACTTCTTGAAACAGGGCTGAGTACATAAGAATTCTCTCTGCCTGAAAACTCTCCCCTTTCCACAAGCAACATCATCATCGTCATCACCATCATCATCATCATCATGGTTACACAACTCCTTCCTCGCTTCATGAAGGTCTGTGATCTAAAGTCTTCTCCTTAGATATGCTTTGCTTGATCATGAATCTCATTAGAATGCCTCTGGACTCCCAGACTCATCTTTTTCTATTTCCTTGTACCACTTCTTTTTCCTTATAATGCTTGTTGTTGTTGTTGATTGCCTGCAAGTCAAGCACCAATCATAGCAACCCTATGAACAAAAGGTCTGAAGTCCCTCTACAACTATCAACATTTATCAAAGCTCATAGAGTTTCCAAAGAGATGTTATTTAGGAAGTGGATGTCATTCCTGCTTCCAATTTATAATGCTTAATGCAACATAATATTACATATCTATTTGACTCTGAGAAGAATGGGAATCCCAGAACATTTAATTGTGCTAATACGAAACCTATACTTGGACCAAGAGGCAGTAGTCAGAACAGAGCAGGGTAACACTGCATGGTTCAAAATAGGGAAGGGTATGCGCCAGGGATGCATCCTGTCTCCATACCTTTTCAACATGTATGCAGAGCAGATTATCCGAGAGGCTGGGCTCTATGAGGAGAATTGTGGCATCAGGATTGGTGGAAGATCTATCAACAATCTCCGTTATGCAGATGACACAACCTTGCTTGCTGAAACTGAGGAGGACCTCATGCACTTGCTGCGAAGGGTCAAGGACTGCTGCCTTCAGTATGGACTAAGGCTCAACGTCAAGAAGACAAAGATTCTCGCCACTGGACCAATTGGCAGCGTCAGGATGGATGATGAAGAGATTGAGATTGTTCACAGCTTCAGTTTGCTTGGCTCCACAGTCAACACTCTTGGCACCAGCAGTCAGGAAATAAAAAAGCATATCGCAATGGGAAAGTCTGCCGTTAGGGACCTCTCAAATGTACTCAGGAGCAACAGTGTCTCTCTGGAGACTAAGGTGCGCCTGTTACAGGTCATGGTATTTGCAATCGCTTGTTATGCATCAGAGAGTTGGACAATGACTAGGGAGGACAGAAGGAGAGTGGATGCTTTTGAGCTGTGGTGCTGGAGAAGGGTACTGAATGTACCATGGACTGCCAGGAAAACAAACAGATCCATCTTGGAGAGTATTAAACCAAGCTGCTCCTTGGAGGCAAGGATTCTGGGGCTTCGTCTGACATACTTTGGACATGTTGCCAGGAGGGATGGGTCCTTGGAGAGGGACATCATGCTTGGGAGGGTGGAGGGACAGCGCAGGAGGGGAAGACCCTCTATGAGATGGATTGATTCGGTGACTGGGGTAATCGGGATGGGTGTATCAGAGGCGGTGCGGTTGGCGCAGGATAGAGCAGGGTTTAGACCTGTTGTGCATAGGGTCGCTATGAGTCGGAAACTACTCGATGGCACATAACAACAACAACAACAACCTCTATTTGTTTCTTTTTAATTGTTGTGGTATCTCCAGTTCTTCACAACAAACAGATAGTTATTTAAAGAATAAATGTTTTTATTGGATTATTTAATAATCAGTCAATAAATATGTACTGGCTATTTAGCCTATAAGTTCAGGTGGCCAGGTGGTAAGGAGCTGCACTGCCAACATAAAGGACAAAGGGTTGCAGCATACATGGTTTAAATTCACCACCTGCTTCACAGAAGAAAGATAGGAAATCTTCTGTGCAATTTATTGACTCTGAAAACCTACTGGAAAGTCAACTATGAATTGGTTCCAACGTAACAGCAAATAAGAACAACAACACCCTCAGGCATGTTGCCTTAACTAGTACTTAAGAACATTTTTTATTAAGAGAAGGGCCATAGAGGCAGAGTCATTAGAATGTGTATAAAGGGTTTGTGGAGCAAAGGTAAGAGGGGTGTGTGTGTGTGTGTGTGTGTGTGTGTGTGTGTACCAAAAGAGACTGATTTAAGACATATCCTACACTAATCCTGACCAATTAACAAAAATAATTTCTATTCAAATGAAATTATTAAAAGCATAACAAGTTATGATTCACAATAAATATTGGGATAAGACATTCAATTCATAACAATGATATAAGAAAGATTCAGGAGAGTTAGCATGAAGAACTTGAATGTTACACTAAAGTTTATCCTGGAAGCTGGAAGGAGTTACTGACAAATTTAAGAAGAGAAGTTGTTGTTTTCGTTGTTAGGTGCTGTTGTTCAAGTACAACTCATTGTGACCCTATGAACAAGGGATCTGAACACGGTCCTATCCTGTACAATCCTCACAATCTCTGATACACTCAAGCCCACTACCACAGTTACCATATCAATCCATCTGGTTGAGGATCTTCTTCTCTTCTGCCATCCCTTCACCTTCCCAAGCACTATGTCCCTCTCCAAGAAATAATCTCTCCTAGCAGCATGCCCAAAGTAGGTAAGAAGAAGATCCATAATGCATTATCACCTATTTAATCAAATGCCTTCATATAGTACACTTATATTCTCAAACTGACATCATTAATTCTCAATAATTTGGAAACAGCTCCAACTACAGACTTTCTCATGCAATGTGTCTCTGATCTCCTAAATGCCAGTACCAAGTGTACCAGCAGAACTTGACAGCACTTAATAACAACAACAAATGAATTATGATTAATGTTGTTTAAAAGACAAGGTGCACAGTAGTGTCACTCACCAGAAGAAGAGAGTAGGAGAAAGGGAGAAAAATATGGTGAGAGTGACTTTATTCTGGAGAAAAATGATGTGTGAAATTTCAGACAGTCTGAGGTACCAATTGAACATACTTAGAGATAATGACTAGAGAAGATAAGTAGGATGAGAAATGAGAGGTAGAATGAAATCATTTGCAGTTTAAAAAATATCACTTTATGGAATTTCTCTTTCAATATGACTTCTCTAGCCCTTACTTAAGGTTGCTATGCAGATGGGAAGGGATATGCAAATTGAGTGTGTAGTTCTATTCACAAGGTGATTGGCTATCTGCCATTCCACAAGAAGATTGGCCGGTCTCAACAATCTACGAAGAGGATTAGCTAGTCTTGCCAGTAAATTGAAGAGTTCTAGTGGCAGGGATTACTTCTTCTCCCACCAGAAAATGGGAATTTTGCCCCCACCAGATGGAATTTTTTGCCCATCCAAGGAAGAGAGATCTCCTTGAACCTGATGAAATATAGGACAGGCTTAGATTGGCAGCAGCAGCAATGGCTGAAATGGACAGTTAATGTGAGATGTGAGGAGCCAATACTGGCAGGACTGAGAACTTTGTTAGACAATTGGAGGGAACCCAATATTGGCAGGACTGAAAGTTTTGTTAGACAATTGAGGAGGGGGAAGCCAAGACTGACAGGACTGAGAACTTCAGAAAATTTAGAGCCAAGAGGCTAAAAGTTGTGGTGCCTGCATGCACATTTTAGGAGCTGTCTTGATTATATGCTGTCCTTGATCTGAATTATCATCTCCGCTAGTAAGGTCTGGGACTATAGTCTTCAATATGGATTAAAGCTCAACATCAGGAAGACAAAGATTCTCACCACTGGACCAACTGGCAGCACCATATTAGATGGAGAAGAGATTGAGGTTGATAGCAATTACAGCTCGCTCAGATCCACAATCTACACTATTAACATCAGCAGTAAGGAAATCAAAAGATTAATTGCATTGGAAAAAGCTACTGTCATGGACCTCTCCAGAGTGTTGAAGAGCAACGATGTCAGTCTAGATACAAAGATGCACCTAATCCAGGCCATGATCTTCTCAGTTACTTATTATGCTTCAGAGAGTTGGACAATGACTAAGGATGACAGAAGTAGAATAGATTCCTTCGAGTTGTGGTACTGGAAAAGAGTCTTGAACATACCATGGGCTGCTAAAAAACAAATAGGTCTGTCAAATAGAGGATGAAAACCAAGTCTTTCTTTGGAGGTTAGGATTTTGAAGCTCTGCCTCACTTACTTTGGGCACACGGCCACAGAGATCGGTCCTTAGAGAAGGACATCATGCTTGGAAGGGTGGACAGACAACTCAGGAGACGGAGACCCTGGATGAGATGGATTGATACAGTAACCGGGCAATGGAGTTGGTGTGTCAGAATTAGTGAGACTGGCTCAGGACAGGGAAGAGAGAACATATAACTGCATAGGGATTTCATTACCCTCATGAGAACACCTAGGAAAATAATTTTACCTCATAAGCTTCTATAAATGGCACTCTTAGGGCTACCAAATTTCTCTACAGATTGAAATATATTCAAAATAATTAAACTGATTTATGATCTAAGAGTTTTTATGGAACTTAATACATAGTCTATTACTATAGATGTGAGCTTATAGCAAATGAAAAGGTGACTAATTTTGAGGAAGAAGAGTTTCTATGTCAATACTGCACAATAATAAGAACCATTGAAATTATACTAATACAATAATCAGAGAGAAATCAATAGTAAACATCAAAAAATTAGCAGATGGTAAAAAAAAGGGAGGAAAATTAGTTTGGAAGTTGAAAATGTTTACGTAAGAGTATTAGAGATGATGGAACGGGTATGAGGATCCAATGAGGGGGAAGGGTGTAAGCAAAAGGGTGAGTGAGGATGAAGGGTAATCACAAGGTCGTATAATTTGATGGGGGTGAAGGAAATGGGAAAGATCTGGTGTGAAAAACAATATGCTCAAACTTTATAACTAAGCAAGTATAAAATTAAAAGAGGTGAAAAAGAAAGTAAGAAAGCTTAAGAAATTTTATACTACTAACATTTTTTTTAAAAGACTAGCAGAGATGATATTTATCAAATTAGGAAGGCTTAATCATTGTTACAAATATCATCATATATATTAATTCATGACCAGAAAAATTATTTGTGGCAGTTTGTGAAAATGCAAATGAAATAAATATAAGAAAAGATAAGGTGAAAGAGAAATATGGATAGAAAAAGAATCAAAAAGTACAATTAATACAGAAATAGATATCATAGAATCCTTTTTAGCTATCAGAGTCTTCAAATTTGATTATGATCTTCCTAGTAACCAAAATAATGAACACACAGTTGAATATAGGTAACAATAACTGCACTGTTTTGGTTTTTGGTTTGTTTGTTTGGTTGGTTGGTTGGTTGGTTTTAGTTTTAATGAATCAGTGTTTGTGGACATTCAACTACAGAAGAGCTGCATTCCTGGTTCTCTCAAAAACAATGTGGTAGGATATAGTAGACAATCTCTTCAATGACCACTTGATCACAGGCAAACTAGTGAATTTTATTCAGTGCTTGCTAAAATAGAAATCAATGAAGATTTGTCCTTCAACACTAAAAGGAAAATATTGAGAAAATAAAAATAAAGCTAAAGGGAAGGGGGGGAGGAAAGACTTCTGCAGGTGGTAAAATTAGTCCAAATAAGATGAAAATTAAAAAATGTTAGGATTAAAAAAAAATGCTAGGATAGTATCTGATACCGTGAACACAAAAATGAATGGACGGTGGCATGTTTAAGAGAGGCATACCAACATAAGGAGAAAGGCACACATGAAGCAGAAGGAGGAATCCATACCTGGAAAGCAAAACAGCTCTATCCTCTAATGTATGTGAGCATGACAGAGAACACACAATTTTCATTAATGGAAATGGATCGAATTCCTCAAGAGTTTTCTGGTGTGAAGATAAGTTGAGAACACATTCTAGACTAAGACCTCTCTTTCTTTCTATGTTGTTGTTGATGGTGTGTGCCCTTAAGTTGGAATGGACTCATAGCTGACTCTCCAACAGGTTTTTAGAAGCTGTAAACTTCACAGGAGGAGATTGTTCAACCTGCTGTGGAGCAGCTGGTGGATTCAAAACTACATGCCTTTGGCATTGCAGCACCTCTTCTCACCACTGGGCCACCAGATGCATATCAGTCAGTGTTCAACATTTACTATAAATAGGGGGGAAACTATACCATAAAGAAGAAAAGCTAATAAAATAACTCATTCATTTAATTTCTAAGTAACCACCCACATACTGCTTCTGCATGTCACCAGATTTAAAATCTAGCCAAAAAAGCACTCAGGATAAATGACTTAATTATAAACCTATACTTGCCAAGAAAAGAATTTTAATTGAGCAACCACCATATAAAATAACCAGAGCCTACTTTCGATAGTAACCATTCATTTTGTCTTACAGCAGGTGTATACATGCACTTGAAAAGAAACATCTGCTTTCCTTCTTACAAATGCCTCACCTTAAAAAGGAAAAACTCCTTTTTCTACCAGAAAGCACCAATAAAATTTCTCTCTCTCTCTCTCTCTCTCTCTCTATATATATATATATATATATATATATATATATATATTTCTACTTTTTTCCAATACCCCCCTTTGTGGCTTCCTGGTTACCTAAATCTATTTTCTGGTTGTTACTTGCTGCCACGGAATCTCCTCCAATTATGATAATCTTACATACAACAGAACTAAACGTTGTCCATTCCTATGTTGTTCTCAGGAACTGTCTCTGTCCATTGTGAGCATGTTCATGTTCATCTTTGTGGCTATTTTCTTGTTACTTCACTTAAATTATATTTATCCTTGTCCTAACCACTAGACCACTGAGTTAATTATACTCTTCAAGCCACAGTACACTATTATTACGAGTACATTCAAGGATCATATCTTGGCTTTTTGGTTTTCTTTTTTCTCTTTATCCCAACATTTATCATCTTCTACTGCCAAATAGACAAACACGATTGATTAGCAACTGTCATTTGATATGGACTGTTTTTTGGAAAATACAAAATGTTCCTCTGTGTGTGTATACATATATGTAGTTGTCATGTACTTTTGAGTCAGAATTGACTCATAGTTGACCCTCTACTGGATTTTCAGAGTTAGTAAATTGCATGGGAGGAGACTCATCATCTTTCTCCCACAGAGTAGCTGGTGAATTTGAACTATGTCTTTGGGTTGGCAGTGCAACTCTTTACCACTAAGCCACCAGGGCTTTATCTATCTATCTATCTATCTATCTATCTATCTATCTATCTATCTATTCACATTTTAAATTTCCACAAATAGTTATATGATAGATTTATTATGTTATTTTACTATATATTCTTTTCAAATAGCTGTCTGGTTCATTAAATACTACTGTTCTTTATTTCGAAATATGAATTTGCTACCCAAAACAATAATATATAACTAAAGGTAAAATGCATTGCATTTTCCTTCACCTAACTTATTTTTTTATCTTTTCTTAAAAAAATATTATTTTATATTGATTTGCAAACAAAGTTCATACACATTACGTTTCACATTTTTTTCATTCACATTGTATTTTATAAAATGAATTTAAATATGCCTACCATTAACCCATCCATCTAACTTATTACTAATTATCACCTCATTATTTATTAATTTTTGAAATTATTTTCTTTTTTTCATTTATATATTTCTTAAGAAACCAAACCTCTGTCATTGAATCAGTTCCAACTATATAGTGCCCTCCCAATGTGTTTCCAAGGCTGTAAATCTTTATGGGAGAAAAGGCTAAAGTTGCCAATGATTTCATTTTACTTGGATCTACAATCAACACCCATGGCAGAAACAGTCAAGAAATCAAAAGAAATGTTTTACTGGGTAACTCAGCTGTCAAGGACCTCTCCAAAGTTCCAAAGAGCAAGGATGTAAGTTTAAAGACCAAGATGCATCTGATCCAAGTCATGCTGTTCTCAACTGCTTTCCATGCATCTATAAGTTGTATAATGAATAACAAAGACTGAAGAACTGATGTCTGAGTTCTGGTGTTGATAAAGAGTACTGGATATCTTATGGACTGCCAAAAGAACAAACAAATCTGTCTTGGAGGAAGTATAACCAGAGGCAAGGGTAGTAAAACTTCATCTTATTTACTTCAGGTAAATAGGGTCAGAGAACAAGAGGAAGACCCTTAATAAGATGGATTGACACAGTGACAGCCACAGTGGGCTTGCACAGGACAGCAATCTTGAGAATGGTAGAGGATAGGGAAAGGTTCAGATTCATTGTTCAGAGTTGCTGTTTTGTAATCAACTTAACAGTACTTCACAAAAATTCTTATAAAATAAAAAATAATTTTTCTTTTAAAATGGAATATTGTCTACAAAGGCCATAAATACCTCATGTGATATTATTATTATTATTATTATTATTATTATTATTATTCACTTGTGGTCTAGTAGTGAGAAGCTGCATTGTAATCCTAAAGGCGTGCAGTTCAAATCCACTAGCTGCTCTGTAGAAGAATAGATGATCTCCTCCCATGCAATGAACTGTCTCTGAGAACCCACTGAAGGGCTAACTATGGGTCATTTCTGACTTGATGGTACACAACAACAACACTGAAAGGCAACAGCAATGTACACTGATATTTCATTTAAAGAATAACTTATTAAAATCTTATTAAAATTGTAAATATTTCTTCATTATTTTCTTTATATGATAGCATTCAAGGAATAAGTAAGTTTTGCTTTACCTTTCAACATTAAAAGGATCCTTATTTTATTCTCTAATGCTGTCTTAAAATCACCATAGTTAGTTGCCAAGAACAATGACATATAAAATGCTAGGAGTTTAATGTTACAGTGCTGGTACAATGCTTAGAGTAAACACACCAAGCACTTTGAAGCAGGCTTTAATAGGAATTGTGTTCATGTTCATGTAGTATGGAGTACTGGTGCTATAGGGTTGAACTGTTAATGGAAAGACCAGTGTTTCAAAGCTACTAGCTACTCCATAGGAGAAAGATGGTGTCTCTTCCCTTAAAGATTTACAGACTCAGAAACTGATGGAGTGTCACCATAACTCAAAATCACCCTATAGTGGTGGGTTGGGTTTACTTGGACTCAGAAAGCTCTGGAGCCTAAGTTTAAACAAACAAGAAGAAAAGACAATAATTTGGTGACTAGAAAATTAGTAAAACTTGAATTATAAAGAGTCAAATTTTAGTTTGTAAAAATACTTTTACGTTTTTGCATACTTTCCTAAGCTTTCAATATGAATCTGAAATGGCAAAACTCTCTGGGGGCTTAGCCTGATGAAGTTGCAATACTAACCCCAAAACAGATCCTCTCTGGGGTGAATCCACCAGTGTGGCTCCAAGGGAAAAAGCTGGACAATCGCCTCCCATGTAATTTACTGCCTCAGAAACCCAACAGAGGGCTAGCTCTGGGTTGGTCCTGATAAAATGATAATGAGATGGAGATTATGGTGGTATAAGGTGACATCAAATCAAGTAAGTCAGAGTAACCCTATGCACAACCTATTCAACGTTTCTCTATCCTGTGCCGTCCTCATCATCTCTGACTCAAAAGGCCCACAAATGCCTGCTGCTTGTAACACATGAGGTTGCCATGAATCAGAATTAAGTACTCCGTAAGTGGCTACACACTAAAACAGAGAACAACAGCATCTCTTACACAAACGTGCGGCGCTGAAGACTTAAATTGTAAAAAGCCTTTTGCCAAAAGTTGACATTTTCATGTACACAGACACAAGCACCTGATGCAGGCTACCAAAAACATGCGTTCAGGGGAGAAAAAAAGTCAGGGGGAGGGGAGCAGCTCTAAGCAGGGCCAGCAACTTGATAGGCCCATGCAGATTGGGATGGATGGCTTTGTGCCATGAAAAGGTCATTTGAAGCACAGTATTTTATTTTTATAGTAGGGTATTGAGTTCTGAGGTTTCTGATACACCCCAGGGAGCCTGAAAAAGCGAGTCTCAGCACAACGCCAGCCCCCTGCTGGGTCACTAATGAAGATGGAGAACTGTGAGTGCACCCAAATAAAACACAGGAAAAGGCAAAAGGGGGCTCTGAGCTTGGTCTGTTCCTTTTATTTCAGAGAAGCAACCTTTTCTGTACTGAGGGACTAATGAGTCGTGAACAGGAGGTGGGAACAAATCACAAAGTGCGTCACAAGGAGAGACAACCCGGCTAGGCCTTTGTGTTCAGGAGCTGGTTCAGTTTTCAGAGCATTTCCCAGCAAGGACCAAAAGCAACCAGAACAAAGGAAACCTAGCAGTTAGATACTTGAACTGTGTCCATTAATACTCGGGAGAATTAGGTGCTTCAGAGTTGGAATGACTGGGTTTTGTTTTTTGCTTGCTTTCTTTTTTTTAAGAGAAGGCTTGGTGTAGGTAAGGGAGCCCAAAGAATCAAATAAAGGTGGCTTTATTTGAAAAGTTCATAAAGAGTAGAAAAATGAAGAGAAATATTTAAACTTGTTTTCAGAAATGTTATTTTAAAAGATCTGTTTCTTTTTCTAAGGGACAAGAACTCAGATGCCTCAAAAGACTTTTAAAGGGAGAGCAAAAATAAAGCCTAAGGAAGTATTTTCTTTTCCATTCTCTCCACTTAATTAGGAAGAGCCTTTACTGTGTTCAAAGTTTTAATTGCCTCCTCCTCTCCCCAAGCTCCTTCTTAAATTACACCCATAGAGCAACTGAGCCAGAGCCAGCAGACATCTGAAGCTTCTCTCACATAGGAAAAAAACACCCACACAACTACCCTAGACACATTTTTCTCCCTCTCGTCTTCCTTCTTCCTCACACCTCCTTCTCTCTCCCTCTTCTGTCTCTTCTATTCTCCTTCTCCTCCTCCTCTCTCCCCTCCCATCTCTTCTCTCTCTCTCTCTCTCTCTCTTCTCTGTCTCTTCTCTTTTTCTTTTCTTTCTCTCTCCCTCACTCTATCCCCGGCAGAAGTTTTCCTGAGATAAATTGACTGCAGCAAGTGTTGTAACACGACAAAGTTTTAAATAATGTGAGGCTACAGAAGAAAAGAAGGATCTATTAAACAAAGAAAGGCAAGGTTGAAATAGTACTTTCACTACTTGAATAGTTAAATAGACAGAGGGATGACAGATAGAGTGAGAGATGATAAATAACCACACATTATTTGACTGATAGAATTTTGTGGGAAAAGGCAGTGATCAAAAAGAAATGAGATTTGCTTCTATATATCTAGGATGTCACTTCTTTTCTTTTTATTTACCATAATAACACAAGATTTTATAGAAGATGTTTTAGGAGGGCTCAGGATGATCCTTCAGACCTCTTCTGTCCCTATCAATATTTAGATTAAAAACATCACTATCAATCCCTTTTTGACTCATGAAGAAATAAGAGCCTTGATCTTGATTTGGAATTCTAACGATACATTTAGAGTAGGCTCTCTACTCTATAAATCATCTAAATAAATTGAAATAATATTTTTAAATATTAAACCAGTTGCCATTTAGTTGACTCCAACTCACTGGAAGTACATCTGTGTCAGAGGAGATCTGGGCTCCATTGGAATTTCAGCGCCTGATTTTCCAGAAGTAGATTACCAGGCTTTTATTCCAAGGTGCCTCTGCATATACTTCAACTACAATCTTCAGTTTCCAGTGAGCACATTAATTATTTGATGACTTTGAGTTGTGGAGAAGAGTATTGAGTATTGAACATGTTATGGACTGACAAGAAAAAAAAGTCTTCCTGGAAGGGGTGAAACCAGTTCACTCCTTGGGGGCAAGGATTTTACAAGTCTCCATCTGATACACTTTGGACATGTTGTCAGGTGGGTAGAAGGACGATGCAGAAGAGGAAGACCTGGATGAGACAGATTGGCATAGTGACTGTGACAGTGAAGTTGGCTAAGTATAGGGCAAGGCTCAGAGCCATTGTTCACAGTGTTGTTGTAAGTCATAGTCGACTCGATGGCATATAATAACAATAGTAAATAATTTTATCACTCAGGGACTCAAAAAAATGCATTAGCTTCTATTTATGGGGCACTAACAAAAATAACAACATCTAGAAGACAAAGATTCTCACCATTGGCCAACTGACAGCATCATGATGGAGAAGAGACTGAAGTTGCTAACAGCTTGCTCAAGCTCCCTAATCAACACTCTTGGCACCAGGAGTCAGGAAATCAGAGTTGAATTGTATTGGGAAAATGTGCTGTCAGGTACATCTCCAGAGTATTGAGAAACAACAATGTCAGTCTGGAGACTAAGGTCAGCCTGATCCAGGCCATGGTCTTCGCAATTACTTGCTATGCATCAGAGAACTAGACTAATGAGGACAGAAGAAGAATCTATGTCTCTGAGTTGTGGTGGTGGAGAAGAGTCTTGAACATACCATGAAACACCAAGAAAACAAATAGGTCTGTCTTGGAAAGGGTAAAAACAAGTTTCTCCTTGGAGGCTAGGATTTTGAAGCTCTGTGTCACATACTTTGAACATGTGGCTAGGAGGGACCGATGCCTGGAGAAGGAAATCATGCTCAGAAGTGTGGAGGGACAGCACAGAAGAGGAAGACTCTGGATGAGATGGATTGACACAGTAACTGGGGCAATGGGGATAGGTTCATTGGAGTCAGTGAAATTGACTCAAGACAGAGCAGGCTTCAGAATTATTGTACACAGTGTCATGTTACAGGCAACTTGATGGACCATAATAACACAACTATGAAAATATGACTTCTAATCCTTATAACTATCATGCATGATACACATCATTAGATAGTGTTATAAAGTAAGAAATTGAGGATATTACAGAGAGTAAATGACTTTCCCAAGGACACACAATTTGTCAATAATAGAATCAGGATCTGAACCCAATTGTTTCTGGCTCTAAAGTCTAACCTCTCTTGATCAAACCTTAGACGAAAGTGAGCTATAATCAGCATTTCAACTTTCATTCTCATTGCCATTGAGTCACAACCAACTTACAGCTGACCCTCTGGCAGGTTTTTCAAAGCTATAAATTACACCGTCAGATAATGCCCATCTTTCTCCCAAGTTGTCACTGGTGGACCATCCGAGAAGCACCACCTTGTGTTGGCAATGCACTCTCTACAGACTAGGCCACACTTCAACAGAACAGGATTTTTTAAGTCTAATACCACACTATGAGGTTTCTACAAACAATTCAGCGTACACATAAACAGGTAAGTACTCATGAAGAACCATAAGGGAACGACACCTTCCCTAGTTAAAACAGACTGGCTCCAGTCTATCACCAGGTATTCTCTGACAGCTTGAAAGTGTCCTGAGGGTCTCAGAACACCTTGTTACTCTGATTATTTAGAGCAGAACTGGACCCCTAATCATTAAGCTTGTATAAAATCATCCTACCTGGAGATCAATGAATCATAGAATATTCATAAATAACATGGACTGTTCCAGGAATCTCAAGGTCTCTGTCACCCTGAACCTTCAGGAAACCTCAGAAATATTCTTTCACAAAAGGCTGTCATAATATTGAATAATTTCAATTTGACTTATTCAATTTGAATAAATTTTGAATAAATTCAATTTAAAAAAATAATTTCAGCAACATATAGACCTTTTCCGACCACAGCATTGGGTACAAGTATATTAGAGATGGTGAAGATGGCACAGGCCATCTGAACAACGGGGCTCAGATCTGTTGTTCACAGAGTCACTATTAGTCTTAGTCGAATCAAAGTATGTAACTATCATTACAAACATCACTAACAACACGCCTTCACTTCAGACAACGTCTTCTTATCGGCGACTCACTCGTCCTTCTCCCTATGCTATGGACTACTCCGTAACACACCATTTCCCCAACACCATTTTCTCCTACACAAATCAGCCTCTCTGTTTTCAATGATTCCTCCTAAAGAGTATTTGAATATAGTCAAGACTAAAAGGTTTTATTGCTAGTCCATACTTCCTTATATAAAATCTTCTGTGGCTTGTCTTCTTGCTGGGAAAATGCATGTCCTGCACCTGCTGATTCCATCCACTCACTTCCTAATTTACTCCTTAACCAAATGCATTAGGCTCTTGCAATCATCAGGCCACCAAAAAGGCTTTTTATAAGTCACCAATGTTTTCCAGTAAGTAATTCAATGTACTCTTTGCAGCCTTCATTTTTCTCTTTAACATATCTTAACAGGATTAAGAAAAAAAAGAAATCCAACATGCCTTTCTTTCTAAAACTCTTTTTTCAGCTTCCGTGAATCACACCTCCCCTAGTTATCCTCAAATTTTTTAATCCTCATCTTCAGTTTCCTGTTTACTTCCCAGATATCCTAGGCTCTCTTCCTCCTTTAGAAACTTCCCTTGGTCAATTTTGTCTGCTTCCTTTATTTCAATCAAACCATCTATATAAAACTCAAGAGAATATCAGAGGAACAAACCTCCAGCTTACATCTCTCTCCATATCTAGAAAGGCAGACATTATCTGAGAAACGTACATAAATAGGAATAAAACATCATTCCTAAATTTCCAAAGTTCAATGTTTAATTCAAACTCATGGATGTCTCAAAAGCCAGACTTGAATAGTCTTCCAAGCATTCTAAAAAACCTACAACCAGGAGAGGATAAAATAGATGAATGGGACCTTCTAAGAATCAAATCCCTATGCATATCCAAAACCTTCTTCAACAGGGAAGAACAGAAGCCATACACAGAGAAAAAATATTTGGTAATGACATGTCTGATAAGGGAGTTATATCTACAATTTATAGAATATTCAAGCACCACAACAAGAAAAAGGTAAACAACCCAATCACAAAATGGACACAGGATATAAACAGACGCTTCCCCAAAGAAGGCATTCAGATGGTGAACAAACACATGAAGAAATGTTTCAAATCCCTAGATCTAAGAGAGATGGAAATCAAAACAACTATGAGATATCATCTCACCCCAGTAAAAATAGCAAAATTTAACAGACAGCAAACAACAAATGCTGGCGAGGTTGTAGAGAAACTAGAACCCTTATTCACTGTTGGTAGGAGTGTAAAATGGTGCAACCACTATGGAAGGCAGCATGGCATTTTCTAAAAAAGTTGGAAATAGAAATACCATTTGATCCAGCAATTCCCACTACTGGGAATATACCCTAAAAAAACCATAACTTCCATGCAAACAGATATATGCACACCCATGTTTTTTGCTACTTTGTTCACAATAGCAAAGAGTTGAAAATAATCCAAATGCCCATCAACAAACAAGTTGTTAGAGAAACTGTGGTATATTCACACAGTGGAATATTATGCAGCACTGAAAAACAAAGAACTCATGAAATACTATACAAAATGGGTGACCATGAAGGACATTATGCTCAGTGAAATATCTCAGTCATAAAAAGACAAATACTGCATAATGCCATTATTGTAGAACAGGACTGATATAGAGATTGGGGGAAACTAAGAAAATGGAATAAATAATGTACACAGCATTGAAACAGACAAGTGAAAGAATTGTATAAAAGGATAAAAGGAATATATGATTAGGTATTAGTGCCATGAAAAAAGTCCAGAATAAGATTTGCATAGTTAAGTAGTCTGGTGGTGGGGGAGTGGGGACTGAATAACAATGAAAGAACTTTTTTCACAAAGAAAACAGCAAACTGGAAGCAGGGCAGGGAGGAAAATGTGCAACAATAAATGAATGAATGAAAATCCAAGTTCTTTATGAATTTTCATTAAAACAAACAAAAAAAAAACCTGACCAATGAAAACCTTCTAAATAGAAGTGGAACATCATTTGATGCACTGCTGGAAAACAAGCCTCTCATGTTGGAAAGCACTTAAAAACACAACCAAGGAAGAGTTATCGCCTCAAAGTAAAGTGCATTTTAATAATGAGGATGGACCTTCATTTGCTAAAGTTGCAATATTTAAAATGTGAAAAAACATCTATTGTAAACATCTATTAACAATGGGAATGTGGAGTGTATTAAGTATGGAATTAGAAAAACCATAAATTACAAAAGTGAAAGGGAAAGCTTGAAGATGAATATTCTAGGCATTGCTGTGTGCTACAGAGTGAGAAGTGACCTATAGCTGACCCTTCTGTGGGTTTTCAGGAGCAGTAAATTGCATTGGAGGAGACTGCCATCTTTCTCCCACAGAATAGCTGGTAGATTTGAACCATGTGCCTTTGAGATTGCACCACATCATGCTTGGGAGGGTAGAGGGACGGCACAGGAGAGGAAGGCCCTCTATGAGGTGGATTGATTCAGTGACTGGGATAATTGGGATGGGAGTATCAGAGACAGTGCGATTGGCACAGGACAGAGCGGAGTTTAGGGCTGGTGTACATAGGGTCGCTATGAGTCACAGGCGACTCGACGGCACATAACAACAAACAACAACAAACCACCAGAGCTTGTAAGACTAGCTAGACTGGCACTGGCCATTTTGAACTTCAAGATCATGCTTAATGATCTTGAGAATGACTAATTAAAGAGAAATAGTATCATATTGTCAAAAAAAACCACTTCAAGATCTAACTAGATATACACTCTGTCAGTGGTCAGATAATACCCAGGTACCCATAGAAAACCCAACTAATACAACTATTATTCAAACTTAAACACCACCCACATATGCCAAAGATAAAGAAATTGAATATTTTTACTAACTTCTACAATCTGAAATTAATAACTTTTCAAATATTTATTTGCATGTGAAAGTTTAGAACTGGAAAGAAGGATCAATAGTTTAAAGATATATTTGTGGCTAAAGAAATTACAACAGAGATTGCATGATAAAATTTTTCAAGAAAAATTATAAATTCATTGGTATTAGCTTTTGTCAACAATAGGAACAGTTAATAAAACTTATCAATGACTCATTAGCAGTCTATGATGTGCAGATACATATCCTTGCTTGCTAAAAGTAGAGGGGAAACTTGAATTATTTACTGATGAATAAAGAAATTAAGTAATCAATAACTTTAATTGTCATCAAAGAGGCTACTAAATTACCTTGGAAAAAGAATGTGCAAAAAAAATTATTCTTATATGTTGCTCTATGCCTCTGGAATTTTGAAGCCAGTGAAAGCATTTCCTATTGAAAATAAAATCCTTTTTCTTATTTTATTTGCCAAAGTGTTGGATAATTGGTTCATTAAGCAGAAGAAAAGACTTATTCTTCACTCTCTAACTCCATAAATTCTTTTAATGCATGGGTCAATATGTGTGCCTAAGCATTCCTTTAACATGATACCAGTATGAGCTCCTGACCAAGCAATAACTTAAAAACAAAATAAAAAATTTATGACATGTTTTTACCCTAGTATCATTCTTTCCAAATCAATACAGTACTTTGGATGACAAAGAAAATATTTGAAAGTCAAGGAATTCATTTTACTTGGTTCCACAATCAACATCCATGAAAGAAGCAGTCAAGAAATCAAACAGGAGAGCTCTGGTGGCCTAGTGGCAAGAAGCTGTGCTGAAATCCCAGAGGTGAGTGCTTTGAATCCACCAGATGCTCTGCTGGAGAAGGAGAGACAATCTCTTCCTGTGCCAGGCAGATCCAATTTGACAGTACACACACCAAAAAAAAAAGGGGGGGGGGAATCAACCAACATATTGCAATGGGCAAGTTTGTCTCAAAGGAACTTTATCAAGTGTTAAAGAGCAATATTGTCACCTTGAGGACTAAGGTGCATCTCACCCAAGCCAAAGTATTTTCCATCACTTCTGACACAAATGAAAGTTGAACAATGAATAAGGAATAGCTTAGTAGAATTGATGCCTTCAAATTCTGATGTTGACAACATTATTTAATCCACAATGTACTAGACCGCCAGAAGAACAAACAAATCAGTCTTGAGAGAAAAGCATTCAGAATAGTCCTTAAAAAGGAAGATAATAAGACTTACTTAGAAACCGCCTGGTTCAAAATCAGGAAAGGTGTATGCGAGGCATGCATCCTATCTCCACACCTTTAAAGTCCATATACAGAACAAATCAACCAAGAGGCTGGACTCTAAAAAGAGGAATGTGGCATCAGGATTGGAGGAATACTCATCAACACTCTGCATTATGCAGATGACACAATCTTGCTTGCCAAAACAGAAAAGGACCTGAAGCATGTGCTGCAGAAGGTCAAAGACTGCAGCTTTCAACATGAATTGAAGTCAATATTGAGAAAACAAAGACTCTTAACACTGGGTTGATTGGCAGTATTATGATAGATGGTGATGATATTGAGATTATTAACAGCTGAAGCATGCTCGGCTCCATAATCAACACTCTTAGTACCAGGAGCCAGGAAATCAAAAGACAAATTGCATTGGGGAAATTTGTTGTAAGGGACCTCTCTATAGTACTGAAGAACAACAATGTCAGTCTACAGACTAAATAAAATATGCCTGATCCAGGCCATGGTCTTCTCAATTTCTTGCTATGCATCAGAGAGTAAGACAATGATCAGGGATAATAAAAGAATTTATGCCTTTTGAAAGGAATTGGAAGACACAGAAGAATTTCGTGAAACAACATATGAGCAAGAGCCTATGGTGATGAAAGAAGAAGTTCAGGCTGCTTTGAAGGAAATTGCAAAAAAAAAGGCTCCAGGAATAGATGGTATACCAATTGACATATTTCAGTTAACAGATGCTGCCCTGGACGTGCTCACCAAGTTGTGCCAAGAAATCTGGAGAACGACCACTTGGCCAACTGACTGGAAGAGATCAATATTTGTTCCTATCCCAAAGAAAGGTGACCCAACAGAATGTGGAAACTACAGAACAATCTCACTGATTTCACATGCAAGCAAGATTTTACTGAAGATTATCCAAAAACGACTGGAACAGCACATCAACAGAGAACTACCAGAAGTCCAGGCTGGTTTCAGAAGGGGTCGTGGTACTAGAGATATTGTAGCTGATGTTTGATGGATCTTGGCTGAAAGCAGGGAATACCAGAGGAATGTCTATCTGTGTTTCATTGACTATGCAAAGGCATTTGACTGTGTAGATCATAACAAACTGTGGCTGACTCTGAGAAGAATGGGAATCCCAGAACACTTGATCGTTCTAATGCGAAACTTATACTTGGACCAGGAGCCAGTCGTCAGAACAGAGCAAGAGAACACTGCATGGTTCAAAATTGGGAAGGGCGTACGCCAGGGATGCATCCTATCTCCATACCTTTTCAACCTATATGCAGAACAGATTATCCAGGAGGCGGGGCTCTATGAGGAGAAATGTGGGGTCAAGATTGGTGGACGATTTATCAACAATCTGTGTTATGCGGATGACACAACCCTGCTTGCTGAAACTGAAGAGGACCTGAAGCACCTGCTGCAGAGTGTCAAGGACTGCAGCCTACAATATGGATTGAGGCTCAATGTCAAGAAGACAAAGATTCTC
This sequence comes from Elephantulus edwardii, assembly GCF_000299155.1. Classification (NCBI taxonomy): domain Eukaryota; kingdom Metazoa; phylum Chordata; class Mammalia; order Macroscelidea; family Macroscelididae; genus Elephantulus; species Elephantulus edwardii. The sequence goes on from NW_006399787.1 coordinate 20,132,061, forward strand.
TCCACTGGACCAATTGGCAGCATTATGACATATGAATAGATTGAGATTGTTAACAGCTTTAGTTTGCTTGGCTCCATAGTCAACAGTCTTGGCACCAGCAGCCAGGAAATTAAAAGGCGCATTGCCATGGGAAAGTCTGCTGTTAGGGACCTCTCCAAAGTGCTGAAGAGCAATGGCATCTCTTTGGAGACTAAAGTGCATCTGATACAGGCCATGGTCTTCGCAATCACCTGTTATGCACCAGAGAGTTGGACAATGACCAAGGAGGATAGAAGGAGAATTGATGCCTTTGAGCTGTGGTGCTGGAGAAGAGTATTGAGAATACCATGGACTGCTAGGAAAACAAACAGATTTGTCCTGGAAAGGGTTAAACCGGGTGGCTCCTTGGAGGCAAGGATTTTGAGGCTCCGTCTAACATACTTTAGACATGTTGTGAGGAGAGACCGGAGAGGGACGTCATGCTTGGGAGGGTGGAGGGACAGCACAGGAGAGGAAGGCCCTCTATGAGGTGGATTGATTCAGTGACTTGGATAATTGGGATGGGAGTGTCAGAGATAGTGCAATTGGCACAGGACAGAGAGGAGTTTAGGGCTGTTGTACATAGGGTCGCTATGAGTGGCAGGCGACTCGACGGCACATAACAACAACAACAACAACATGCCTTTTGAGTTCTGGTGTTAGAGAAGAATATTAAATATACCATGGACTTCAAGGAGAACAAACAGGTTCATTCTGGAGCAGGTGAAACCAGGCTCCTCCTTGAAGATTTTAAAGTTTCATTTGACATACTTTGGGCATGTTACAAGGAGGGACAAATCCTAGCAGAGGGACATCATGCTTGGAAGGCTGGAGTGAAAGCACAGAAGAAAATGACCCTGGATGAGATGGAGTGACTCAGTGATTGGGATAATGGGGGTGGGTGTGTCAGAGACAATGAGATTGGCTCATGATAGAGGAGGGCTCAGAGCTGTTGTACATAGGATAACTATGAGTCACAAGGGATTCAACAGCACATGAAAACAACTACATCAGATGAAGTTAATCTCTAGAGAAGGCCATAGAAATTGGTAAAATAACAGGACAGAGGTAAAAAAAAGAAATTCGTCAAGAAGTGAACTGACATGGTACCTGTAGCACTGGGCACAGACAAGACAGTGTGCGTTCAAGGCAGTTGTATAAAGAGCTTTGGGATTGTGGTGGCCTAGTCGGAAGGCACATGGTTCAAATCCATCCGCTGCTCCACAGGAGAAGGAAGGGCCATTTCCTCCTATGCAATTAACCTACTAGAAGGTCAGCTGTGAGTTGGTTCCAATTCAAGGGCACACACGATAACATGACTCAGACTTAACAGAAACGAAAAGTTTTCTTTTTCTTATTGTGAAGAGTAAAAAGATATTTTTGGCCAAATTTATTTGTCCATCAGGAACTGCTGGATCCACCACAACCTTAATGAAAAAGACGACGGATTTACTTTAGAATTCCCAATGTCAACACATCCTCAGTGTGGAGTACTATGTTTTTTCAATGTCTTTTATAACTCAATGTGTTCATTATGAATAATTGAGGACATACAGAAAAACAGAAAAATAAGCTTTTATATGGAAGATCCTCAATTTAAATATCACAAAATGGGGCTTTGCCCCTGGCATTTCAAAAGGAAACCCCCAAAACAAAACAAACCCTGCCATGTGCAAGCAACAGAAACACCTACCTATTTTACTAAAGACGTGAATGAATGGTGTGGACATATATCCTATTGCTGCATCTACAAGAATGCTGAGTCTGCGCCTCTTAACTGGGAACACAGTCCTGCTTAAATGTAGCCCAAACCCAAACTCGTAGTCTCTTTGGTATTTACATGTTGTTGTTATTGTTGTTGTGTACCACCTAGTCAGGACTGACCCACAGCTGACCCTCCAGTGCATTTTCAGAGGCAGGAAATCCCAGAACAGGACATTGCTCATCCTTCTTCCATGTAGCATCTGGGGGATTCAAAATCATGTGCCTTTACTAAGCAAGTGCTTTCCTTTAGTCATCTCATTATAGAACAAAGTGAAGTAATTCTACAAATTAAAGAGAGAGCGATGAATTGGTAATTTCTGACTCCAAAATCTTTGAGGATAGATATTTTCTCCTGGCTCTTTGGAACTTCAACTATCCAGCTCAACTATTTCCTTTCATTTAAAAAACAAACAAGCAACAACAACAACAAAAAAGAAAACCAAAAGGAAAACATACACACACACACAACCTAACATAACAAAACAAAGAACAAGAAAAATAAACCTACCCCACAGTGCTGTCTGGTTTCCAGGACTACAAACCTTAACAGAAAGAGGCTGGAGACTACCTATCTTTTCTTTTTTCCTTACAGCAGGTGGTAAATTAGAAGCACTGACCTTTGGTTAGCTATAGCAACACGCTACACACTCTTCTACCGGTACTCCCATGAATCAGACAGGCACAGGTTTTCTACATAATCCAATAAAATGGTTAGGTGTGATCATGGTTCTGACCTTCAGTGAAATGTTATTAATAGTTTGATTCTACATATCAATAACCTCTTTTTTTTCTGATGCTGAAATTTGCCACTAATAGTTTATTTGGAATTGATGATGACACTAGACATTTACAAGAGAACTATTTTTCTTCAATGAATATTAGACAAGGAAGAGACACTTTAAGGCTCATGGTAAAATATCTCTTGTTTTGATGAAAAAATTGCATGTATGAGATAATGCCTTTGAAGAGTACCCTGTGTTGATCAAGACAATGTTTCCTAACAGATAGCCTACACCAAAATAAAAGAAAGCTTTGGGTAGAGCAGAGAGAGGGTTTCTGAATAGGCTGAAGTACCTTGAAACTGACCTGCACTTAAGATTATGAACACCTCTGTGATTTAGGGCTTGGGTTTTGATATATTCTCAAAAGTAAATGCAGCTAATTAAACATTTGCCCATATCTGAAGAGTATGTTGGGTCCTGAAGTGCATGATGGAATGTAACTACATGCTTTGATTTTGAAAAAGCTCAGAAACCTGATGGGAATACAAATAAAAGAATGAAAAATACACACAAAATCACGCATTATTGAAACAGAAGTATACAAAGAAAATAACACAAATAAGATTAAGCTAATATAACTGAGAAAGAAACATTAGCTAAATCCATCCTTCAATAAAAGCAAATGGGAAGCAGCTATTTCTATACTAATTTTGCCAATAAGTTAACCAGAACATGAAGCAGGAAAAGTTAACATGTTGGTTGTTGTTGTTATGTGCTGCTGAGTCACTTGCGACCCATAGCAACCCTATGTACAACAGTCCTAAACTCTGCTATGTCCTGTACCAATCAACTGTCTCCCACACACCCATTCTGATTACCCCAGTCACTGAATCAATCCACTTCATAGAGGGCCTTCCCCTCCTGTGCTCTCCCTCCACCATCCCAAGAATGATGTCCCTCACCAAGGACTGGTCCCTCCTTATAACATGTCCAAAGTATGTTAGATGGAGCCTCAGAATCCTTGCCTCCAGGGAGCAGCCTGGTTTAACCCTTTCCAGGTCCATGGTACCCTCAATACTCTTCTCCAGCACCACAGCTCAAAGGCATCAGTTCTCCTTCTATCCTCCTTAGTCATTGTCCAACACTCTGATGCATAACAAGTGTTAGCAAAGACCATGGCCTGTATCAGACACATTTTAGTTATGAAGGATTTCTTTACTGGGCTCCACAATCAACACCTATAGAAGCAGGAGCCAAAAAATCAAAAGATGTATTGCATTGGGCCAATCCATCTTCAAAGATCCCTGTAATGTGACAAAGGGAGGGATGTCATTTCAAAACTAAGATGAGTTTGATCAAGTCGTGGTATGGTCAATTGCTACTTTCTATTAATCTGAAAGTTGGACAATGAATAACAAAAACTGAAAAAGAATATATGTCTTTAAGCGGTGTTAGTAAAGAGTAGTTACTACCTCTTCTGTTGCCAAAAAATAAAACAAATCAAAAACAGTGGTATACACCAAGTGCTTCCTACAGCAAGGATTTGGAGACTTTGTCTTACATACATTGTACATGCTGTCAGAAAGGGTAAGTATCTAAAAAAGACATGATGCTTGGAAAAAGAACCTCACTGAGGTAGACCGACACAGTGACTGCAATAAGGGGCTTGAGCACCACAGAGAGTCTTAGGATGAGTCTGGGCCAGGCAAGACTTAGATTTGTTGCATATAAGGTCACTATATACAGCACCTAACAATAAAAACAAGGATGACAAAGGTTAAAACAAAAATAAATACATGGAACATAACAAACACTGGCAAGATGTGGGGAAATTGTAACCCTTATTCATTGCTGGTAGGAATGTTACTGTGGAAAACAGTGTGGCGCTTCCTAAAAATATATTAAAAATAGAACCATTTTCTGACCCAGGAATGTCAATCAAGAGACTTGAAGCAGCAGTACCGACATATACCCTGAATGTTCATTATCATTCATTGAAATTCGTAGTAGACAAAAAAATCTAACAACTGAAATGTTCATCAATGAATGAATAGATAAACACATGGAACTGTTAAAAAACTGAATGAAACTGGCATCAACAAGTTTTATTTTTTAATAGCTAAATACAGAACTTTGATAAAAACCATTAACATATTCAAGTGGAAATGAAATATCTATTCCAACATACTTAGAATTGTGCTCTTAGCAAACATCTTTGCAGCCAGCTCCATCAGCTTTTAATTAACATTATGGAGTTTTAACATTTGAATATTGCTCTGTGGAACAAAGAAAAGGGAAGAAATCAAGAAGTTAAGGATCTGAATAGAAGATTTCAAGGGGCAGATTGGGAAGTCAAAGCAAAGCATTATACTGAAATGTGCAAAGAGCAAGAGTCATAAAATCAAAAGGTCTGAACTCGTTCAGCATTTCTTATGCTGAAGGAACTGAAGAACAAATTCTAGCCCCAAGTTGCAATATTTAAGGATGCTATGGGCAAAAGTTGTGCCAAGAAGTCTGGAGAACCACCACCTGGCCAACTGACTGGAAGAGATCTATATTTGTTCCCATCCCAAAGAAAGATGACGCAACAGAGTGTGGAAACTATAGAACATTATCATTGATTTCACATGCAGGCAAGATTCTACTGAAGATTATCCAAAAATTACTAGAATAGCACATCAGCAGAGAGCTGCAAGAAGTCCAGGCCGGGTTTAGAAGGGGTTGTGATAGTGGGATATTATAGCTAATGCTAAATGGCTCTTAGCTGAAAGCAGGTAGTATCAGAGGAATGTCTACCTGTGTTTCATTGATTATGCAAAGGCTTTTGACTGTGTGGATCATAACAAACTGTGGCTGACTCTGAGAAGAATGGGAATCCCAGAACACTTGATCATGCTAATGCGAAACCTATACTTGGATCAAGAGGCAGTCGTCAAAACAGAGCAAGGAAACACTGCATGGTTCAAAATTGGGAAGGGCATACGACAGGGATGTGTCCTGTCTCCATACCTCTTCAACCTGTATGCAGAACAGATTATCCAGGAGGCTGGGTTCTATGAGGAGAAATGTGGGGTCAAGATTGATAGAAGATTTATCAACAATCTGCATTATGCAGATGACACAACCCTGCTTGCTGAAACTGAGGAGGACCTGAAGCGCTTGCTTCAGGACTGAAGCCTTCAATATGGATTGAGGCTCAATATCAAGAAGACAAAGATTCTCACTGCTGGACCAATTGGCAGCATCAGGATAGATGGTGAAGAGATTGAGATTGTTCACAGTTTTAGTTTACTTGGCTCCACAGTCAAAACTCTTGGCACCAGCAGGAAATTAAAAGACATATTGCAGTAGGAAAGTCTGCTGTTAGGGACCTCTCGAAAGTACTGAAAAGCAATGGTGTCACTCTGGAGACTAAGGTGCGTCTGATACAGGCCATGGTCTTCGCAATCACTTGTTATGCATCAGAGAGTTGGACTATGACTAGGGACGATAGAAGGAGAATTGATGCCTTTGAGCTGTGGTGCTGGAGAAGAGTATTGAGGATACCATGTACTGGTAAGAAAACAAACAGATTCATCTTGGAGAGTGCTAAACCGGGCTGCTCTTTGGAGGCAAGGATTCTGAGGCTTCGTCTGACATACTTTGGTCATGTTGTAAGGAGAGACCCATCCTTGGAGAGGGAAATCATGCTTGGGAGGGTGGAGGGCAGGCACAGTGGGGGAAGGCCCTCTATGAGGTGGACTGATTCAGTGACTGGGGTAATCGGGATAGGTGTATCAGAGACAGTGAGTTTGGCACAGAACACAGCAGAGTTTAGGGATGTTGTACATAGGGTCACTATGAGTCGAAAGCGGATTGACGGCACATAACAACAACAACAACAGCAATGGGCAGAACATTAAATGCTCCAGGAAGCATTAAAAGAAGACTGAAGGAGTATACAGAGTCACTGTATGAAAAATAATTCGGTGACACAGAAGAATTTCAAGAGACAACATATGATTAAGAGGCAATGTTGATGAAGGAGAAAGTATAAGCTGCTCTGAAGAAACTGGAAAAAAAAATCAAGACCCCAGGAATTGGCAGCATACCAAATGACATATTTCAACAAACAGATGCTGTCCTGCATGGGCTCACAAGGTTGTGCCAAGATCTGGATGATAACTACTTGGCCAACTGACTGGCAGGCATCCATATTTATTACTATTAAAAAAAAGTGATCCAATAGAGTGTGAAAATTATCAAACAAACAATTCCACAAATATCACACAGAAGCAAAATCCTGCTAAAGAGTATGAGGACTGAAACTGTACATTAACAGAGAACTCCCAGAAATATAAGCTGAGTTTATAAAGATCATAGCACTAGAGACATTATCGCCAATGTCAGGTGGATCTTGCCTGAAAGCAAAGACTACCAAAGGTATGTCTAACTGTACTTCATTGATATGAAAAGGCACTTGACTGTGATGATCACAACAAATTATATATGAACTTTGTAAGTATCCATTATAAAGTTAAAATTTTATTTAAAAAATGTGACTAAGCATGAGAAAAATGAGAATCTCAAAACACTTCATTGCACTCATGTAAAACCAATACATGGACCCATAGGAAGTCATCAGAAGAGAACACTTCCTGACATATAAGAACCATTTGCCGCAGTCACTGTGTCAATCCACTTGGTTGAGCATCTTCCTCTCTTTCGGCAACCCTCCATCCTTCCCAACATCATATCTGTTCCCATTCCCAAGAAGGGTGATCCAACTGAATGTGGAAATTATCAAACAATATCCTTGATATCACATGCAAGCAAAATACTGCTTAAGATCACTCAAAAATGGCTGGAACAGTACATAGACAGGGAACTAGCAGAAGTTCAAGCAAGATATAGAAGAGCCTGTAGCCCCAGGGATATCATTGCCGATGTCATATGAATCCTGGCTGAAGGAAGGAATACCAGAAGAAGCCAAGACATGGTCTTTTCAATTACTTTCTATGCATATAACAGCTGGGCAATGTATAAAGATGACAGAAGAAGAATCACTGTCTTGATATTATAGTGTTGGAGAGAAGTGCTGAGATTCCCATGGACTGCCAAAAGAGCAAACATGGCTGTCTTGGGGGAAGGGCAACCAGGGTGCTCCTTACAGGTAAGAATGGCTTACCTTCATCTCCTATACTTTGGGCAAGTCGTCAAGAAGTTTCAGTCCTTGGAAATAGAAATTGTACAGTAAAAAGTTAAGAGTCAGAGAAAGAGAGGAAGACCTCTAACAAGAGAGATTGACACACTGACTGTAAAACTAGCCTCAGACATACTCAAGATTGTGAAGATGGTACAGAACAGGGCAAGGTTCAGATCTCTTGTTTAGAGGGTCACTATGAGTTATAGTCAACTCAGTGGCTCTTAATAACATTAAGTGCTACATGAGAGGAAATATTCAATATAGTATCATTTTTAAAAAATATATGTGGTCAAAAATTACAAATATATTTAAGCCAGGTTTGGGCCAAAGTTTGAGGAACTCCCAGGTGCTTCTCTTACAGCAACACCTAACCAACATAAAATCAAGTGCTGCCTTCTGTGTAATAACATCTGATGAAAATGAAAATTTCACTGAGGAAGGAAAATGTCTTCTCTGAAGAGAAAAACAAAAAAGGGAAGGCCAAACAAAAGAGGAATAAAGGGGAAATTTTCACAATGTTTCATTTTTTCAGGTTTATGAACTTCATTTCAATTACCTTCAAATATAGAATTTCAATCTTATAAAACACATTGATTTTGCTTCTCTAGAGAACCCTGCCTTAGAAATGCAGGAAAATAATTTTTGAGAGTATTCAAGTTCTTAAATTTAGGACATATAGTACTCTGGTAGTTGAGAGGATTGCATGCCCCAAAGTAGCATGTACTAAAAAAAATGTAGTGCTAAAATTCAATTATATTAATCATTTATCCAGAAAAATGAAAGGTTAAATGCTGGTTAATCCTGGTTGTGGAATTAAAATCTCTGTGAATAAGAGAAAGGTTTTGATAAGACAAGAAGCTTAATAAACAGAAGAGAGTACAACAGAAAGGCAGCAAAGTACTGTTGAATTGTCTTCAAGCTATATTCTCCATGCATACATGCTAGAACCAAACATGACATCTTCATCACCACTTCCTTGTCAAAACACTCTTCAATATACTAGGATCTTTTTCCTATAAAACAACATTGTTAATTTCATCATGAAAGCCAATGGAAATACACAACTTTCTCAAATATTTGCTGTTGGTTGTTGTTGTTGTTTTGATGTGCCATCAAACCAACTACAATTCTAGCGAACCTATGAACAACGGCTCTGAACCTTGCCCTATCCTGAGCCAACTTCATTACCTCTGACACACTTGAATTCTTTGGCACAATCACTATGTCAATCCAATTGATGCAGGATCTTCCTGTGCGGACCCTCTACCCTTCCAAGCATGATATCCTTCACCAAAGAGCAAACTGGTTCCACTTGTCAGGACAGTTTCACCCAGGACAGACCTTTTTGTTCTTTTGAAAGTCCATGGTATGTCCAATACTCTACTCCAGCACCACAACTCAAAGCATCAGTTCTTCTTTTTGCATCTTTAATCACTGCACCGAGTAACTACTATATTGAGATCCACTATACTATATACTGAGTCATACTGTGTCAGCTATAGTGAGGTGTAGAGAAGTGTAATATAGATGCTCAGTATAGAAGAACATAAATCCCTAATTGAATGGTAGACTCATACAAACTACTGAATGGTATTCATACAAACTACTTTACTAACCCTATAATCAATTTCTCGCAATTTATGTAACAGTCTCCAAGTTATTGTTATTCTTGAAGGATAAACAATATGCTAGCTTAAAGTGATTCTAGAAGAAATTAGACCTCTGGTGGCAAGGTTTATAGGGTATTACACCACTAAACCAAAGGTCATGCCTCCCTGGAGGTTTTCTGCAGCTCCACTAGAGGAAGTTGGACAATCTCCTCCTTTGTGTTTACAACCTCAGAAAAAGACTTCCTATGACAACAAAAGGACCATCACAACAAAATTGATAAAACTTTACCAAAATGAAATTTTTTTCCTCTTCAAAATAGCACATCAGGAAATTAAAAATACAATCCACAGATCAGACGACAAGATTAAAATTCTTATCTGTTGTTGTGTATCATCAAATTAGAATCAACTCATTATAGCACAGCTCCTTACCACTAAAATAGTCCCATAATAATAAAATAGGAGAAAATTTGGATATTTGACCAAAGAAGTTAAATTAATGGCAAATAAAAAGGTTATCAATACCAGTGGTAAATAGAGAAACACAAATAAAACCCATAACAAGATACCACATTATGCTTACTAGAATAAATAAAATTAATACTGGTAAGAAAATTTAAAAAAAATTTGCATTAGGTCAGTTTACTGTAAGGAACCTTTCCAGAGTACTGAGAAGCAACAATGCTGGTCTAGAGATGAAAGTGTGCCTGATCCAGGCCATGGTCTTTGCAATTACTTGCTAGGCATCAGAGAGCTGGACAATGACTAAGCATGACAGAAGAAGAATCTATGCCTTTGAGTCTAAGTTGTGGTGCTGAAGAAGAGTCTTGAACATATCATGGACTGACAAGAAAATAAACTGGTCTGTTTTGGAGAGGGTGAAACCAAATTTCTCCTGGAAGTTAGGGTTTTGAAGCTCCATCTCACATACTTTGAGAATGTGGCCAAGAGGGACCAATCCTTGGAGAAGGACATAAGTACAGAAGAGGATAACACTGGGTGAGATGGATTGATGCAGTAATTAAGGCAATGGGGGTAGGTGTGTTGGAGTCAGTGAGACTGGCTCAAGACAGTGTAGGCTTCAAAGCTGTTGTATGCAGGGTCGCTATGAGTTGCAGGTGACTGGACAGCACATAACAAAATAGTATAACCACTTTGGAAAACAGTTTGCAGTTTTTGATAAAATTAACTGCACATACATTTACCATATAGCTTAAAAATTTTACACCTAGACATTTATCCAAGAGAAAGGAAAACATATATCCATAAAAAGACTTAAAAAATAATTTATAATACTTTATTCATAAAATCATTCCAAAATGGAAACAAAATATGATTGTGCCATCAGCAATTAAATGGATAAATTACAGTAATTTGCACATTGGCATACTATTCAGCAATAAAAGGTAACAAATTCCCCACAACCACATGGATAAATTTCAAAAATCGTTCTATTGAGCAAAAAAAGTGCCAAATATGAGAGTATTTACTACATCATGGAACCTATAGGAAATTCTACAACAGACAAAACTACTTTTACAGAAATCTGATCAACTGATTTCTGGGACAGGGTGGGGATTCTTGTACTGAGACACAAGTTTTTGGAAGATAGAAATGTGCTGTATCTGAATGTTATAGTTACAGTTACAAAGTTACATCTGTCAAAAACATTGACTTGTAGACTAACTATTATTTTGTATATAAATCATACCTGATAGGTGATAAAAATTATCTTATTCCTCATCTAACATCTATATATTCCAAACTTTCTACCTAGGAATAAGGAAACTTAAAAAGAAAATTATCATTATAAACAAACTTTCAAAAAAAGAAAGAAAATAAATAAAAATTAAAATTCTAAATAATGTTTGCAGCACTAAGACCATTCAAGGAAGAAGTAGAAGATGAGGCGAGGTTATGGATGAAAAATGGCCCATCGTTTGTTTTATATCAAAAAAAGTCAGGTCCTGACACTTCAATGCCTTATAAGAAGTGTGAGAAAGACAGCAACTCAAGAAGAGAACACTGATGCCTACAGTATCTGGGGTTTTTGCTCTAAGAACCGTTCCTGCACTGGAGCCAGCAGTTAGATGATAATATAGTAGAAGGATATATTGGGAGATAATCTCCGCATCTGGGAGCTCTTCTGGCCTAGTGGCAAGAAGCTGAATTGCAATTTGAAAGCACACAGTTCGAGGGAGAAGGATGGACAATCTCCTCCTAAGTGACTAACTGCCTCTGAAAATCGACCGGAGGGTTAGCTATGGGTCAGTTTTGACTCAACAGTACACAACAACAACAAAAATGTCCCCATCAAAACCATCAGTCCTTTCCTTAACCACTCACTTCCTTAGTAAATGAAACTCTATGCACATTTCAAACTCTTGCTCACAAATTCTTTTTTTCAATCTTGCTACTGGTTGATACTAATGTGACTGAAACCATTAAACCTATTAAGATAAATGTTGTAAAAAGTAGTCTTATATAAAATCAAATTCTTTTTCACTCAGGACACTTCCGCCCTCAAAAGAAAAATGTTGATTAGACAATTACTTTAAGTGAAAACATATTCACCCCTATTCTTATGTTACCACTAAATCCAGGTCACAAAGAACTGTTAGAAGATCCCAATGTCCTTTCTTCCTAATTTGATTTTCGGTAACATTTTAGAAAAGAATTAAAAAAGAGAATTGGAAAGCTAGACATGAAATTCAAGTTCTTCTTGTCTAGCAGCTCTTAACTATTTGATAAAATGGAGCGTCAAAATCAATTTTAAGATACAATTTGTCCCTTACAGATATGCTTTGAATAATGTCTGCCTAAATTGAATTAACTTCAAAGTTATGCCCACCTCACTCCAATCCACCTGCTTTCAGTAAAAGTGTGACATTTCACAGAGAAGCAAAAGACAGAACATGCAGCCTATCCTTTCTTTTTTTTTAATAATTTTAATGAACATTTACAGATAATTTGGATTTCCATTCATTCATTGCTGCACTTCTCTCCCCGCCCAGCCCTCTCCCCCTACCCCCCAGTTCGCTCCTCTCTTTCAAAAGTAAAAGAAAGTCTCCCTTCCTGGTACACAATCCCCCCGCACCTCTCCCACCACCCCAAGTACATTCCACTATGCAACCTTAATTGTGGACTCTTCTGATAACCATAATACCCTATCATACATCGCTTTTAAATTATTCAGTCCCTCATCTGTTTCAGTGCAATACACACAATTTATCCAGTTTTTCTCAGTCTTACCCCAACCCTGATATCAGTCCCATTTTACAGCAGTGGCACCATGCAATATTTGTCCTTTTGCGACTGAGATATTTCACTCGGCATAATGTCCTTCAGGCTCACCCATTTTGGATAATATTGAATGAGTTCCTTGTTTTTCAAT
>NW_006399787.1:20144853-20175305 GCF_000299155.1 Elephantulus edwardii
CACCCCTCCCACCGCCCCAAGTACATTCCACTATGCAACCTTAATTGTGGACTCTTGTGATAACCATAATACCCTATCATACATCGCTTTTAAATTATTCAGTCCCTCATCTGTTTCCGCGCAGCATACACAATTTATCCAGTTTTTCTCCAACTTAACCCCACCCTGGTATCAGTCCCATTTTACAGCAGTGGCACCATGCAATATTTGTCCTTTTGCAACTGAGATATTTCACTTAGCATAATGTCCTCCAGGCTCAGCCTATCCTTTCTATGTTGGAGTCTGTAAGGTGCCACTTACTGGCACATCAGGAATACTCAAGGCAACCACAAAATCAAAACAAAATTGAAGCCTTCAAGTTATTTTGTCTTATAGATGGATACAGATGATCTATATCAAGTCATTCAACCTAAACCAAGTAAATGTTCATCAACAAAGAAGTCTTTCTTAAAAGACAATATGATAAAACTGAAAATCATCCACCATAATATATGGGCAAATTTTCTTCTAGTTCTGTGACAATATTTCACCTATTCCTCTCCTAATCAATTGAAAGTGCTTATTAAAATGTAAAATAAAAACATACCTTAAAACATCATTTCTTTGAGGGTAACAACATTTGGGTATGTCTATGGAAGAGGTTATTCCTTGGAGATGGACATGATACTTGGGAAGGTGGAGGAGCAGTGGACAGAAAGCACCTCAACCAGGTGGGTTGACACAGTGACTGAGGCAATGTGCTTGAGTGTGTCAGAAATTGTCAAGATGGCCTTGGGGCAAGCTCTAGTGGCCTAGTGGCAAGAAGCTGCACTGCAATCCCAGAGATTCAAATTCACCAGATGCTCTGCTTGAGAAGAAGGAACAATCCAATTTGACGGTACACACACACACACACACACAGAAATAAAAATAAATAAAAAGATGGCCTTGGATAGGACCCTGTTCAGATTGGTTGTTTACAGAGTCACTCTGAGTCGTTTTTGACTCAACAGCATCTAACAACATAAGTAACATAGAAATGTCTGGTGTCTTAGGCCATAAAGACTTGGGCTGCCCTCCCAAAGGCCATACCTCTATAGTGATTCAAATCGAACAAGTGCTCCAGAACAGAATGGCAGACAATCTCCTCTCTTCTGATTGACTGCTTTGGGAATCTACTGGAGGGCTTCAACCCAATGCCATGTTACAACTGAAAGGTTGTTGGTTCAAATCTACAAGTTGCTCTGCAGCAGAAAGGTGGGCAATCTTCTTCCATTACGATTTTAATCAGAAACTTAATGGAGGATTGCTATGAGCCAGACTCAACTCAAACTATTGAGACTCAATGATGTCAGCTCTACTTCTGATGTCTAAAATGTGCCTGAGTCAGGCCCTGGTATTTTTAATCACTTGCTACACCTCTGAGATCAATGATTGATGATGACAGAAGAATTCTTCTGTGAGACCAAGCTTTGTCACCACCTTCAATGCCGCATTTTGCCTTCCATGCCCATTTTGTCTCCTGCCCCTCTTCTGACTCATGTGCCTTGTTCTCCACAGTATTTCAGGCCTCAGCCTTGATCTGCACTGGGTCTAAGAACCAAAACCTTCAAGTTCATAGATAGAGTGGCAGACTTGAATACTATATATACGTATATATACTTTTACTGTTCAGATGGCATTTGCTTCTACATTAATAAGTTAGAAAAGAAGGAAAAAATCCATGAAGTAGTATTTTTAAATTACAAGAAATAAAATAAATTTAATAAATAGATTTATTTTCATATAAATCTACAAAATTGGGGAAAAATTTTTATGAAATGAACAATATTTTTACATCTCTTTTTTCAAGTATTTATAAGTATAGTTTGACATCTTTGCCTATTAAGAAAAATTTCTAAGATCTGTCTAATTTTATAATATATTCCTCTCTTTAAATTGTATGTTCCACACCTAATCTGACATACAATAGAGTTTAAGAATGTCCTATGGCATTTTAACTTCATTACAGTTTGTAAGTATACTTTTATTTAAAAAAACCCAGCAAATTTCATTAAAGCAAATTTATTTAAGTTTACATAATATACATATTGTCTAGAAAGCATAAAAGACAATACTGATTATGACGGTAAGAAATTCAAGGATGATTAAAACATTTAATACATTCTCTCTTTAGACGCTTTCACTAATAACTTCTTTTGTCATAAAATAAGAAGTTTAAACAAATTTTATCCAACTCTAATGCTCATTGGAGCAATTATGGCTTTTAGCCTATTCCACCCAAGCCAATAAATATTTCTTCAGTAAATAACACTGAGCTCCAGTAGCAAACAGAGAGAGGGAAGGGGAAAAATGGAGCAAGAGAGAACAGGACGAGTCACTGCCAACACAAAAAGATTGTATCTTGCATTAAAAGACATTTTAGCAGTATTTTTAGGGTGCTAAAAAGTTAATGTCTTATACTGAAAATAAACAGACGGGCAGATTCTAATAGTCAATATCCAAGATGATGCCTAATGACTTCTACGTGTGATGATCATGTCCTCATGCAGCTCCCTTCCAGTGTGACCAATAAAATGTGGCAGAAATGATGCTACGCAACTTCCAAGGCTAAGAGTGGGACTAGCCAGCACCAACTGGCCAATCATACAGGTGAGCCGCCTTGGAAAAACAGCATCCATCCCCTTCGGCAAGCCTTGAGATGATGGCAACTCCAGCCAACAACTTGGTCTCATGAGAGACCACGCACCAGAAATTCTCAGCCAAGGCCAGCGAAGGCTCCTAAGTATCCATTGTTGTTTTAAAGACACTAAATGTTGAGGATAGTTTTTACACAGCAAGAGATAATTAACACATTGGCCAAGGTTAAGACACTTATATTTTTAAACATCAAAAAAATTTCCATATCTAGCCTTGCTCCTTGGTCTTTTGCCACGTCTATGGTTAATCTCTTCCTGACTAATAATTTATGACACCTGCTGATCTTCAAACAAAAAGTAATGGTTTATATGCTCTCTACCAACAATAAGAGAAACATCCTATAACTTTAAAGATTTTACTACCAAATAGTTCACAATCTGATGTGGTTCATACCACAGCATTAGTCAAGGACAGTTAGTTTTCATTTTGAGTCATCAAAGAAAAAATTTTCTCTAAGAGTAGTTCTGAAAAGAGATTAAATATGTTTATATTTTCAAATTAGCTATACAGACAAATCACAAAACTTTTAAGTATCAAAATGGGAAAGGACAGATTTGCCTTCATTTTTTTCAAACATGGAAAAAATTCATGCTCAACATGATTCTATAAACAGAGAGAGAGAGAGAGAGAGAGAGAGAAATGAGAGAGACAAGAGACAGAAAGAGAACAAACCCTAGTATGCAGTGGATAATCTCTGGTTTGCTAATTGAAAATCTGATGATTCCAATCCACCAGGTGATCCACAGAAGACTGGCAGTTTCCTCCTTGTAAAGACAAGCAGCCTCAGAGACCTAACAGGTTTGCTATGAGTCAGAATCAAATCCATGGAAGTGGGTTTGGTTTGGGTTTGGGACCATGGACAGAGGGGAGAAGAATGAGACAATTCAAATTTAAGAGGCACTCAGCTTCTATTAAAAATGATGAAAACTATGGAAGTGGATTGTGTTGAGTGTTATTCAACACAGTGAACATAAATACAAGCCAGTGAATTGTAAGTTATTGTTGATGTTGGTATGTACCATCAAGTCGTGTGCATCCAACATACAGCAGCACTGAAGCCTTCTCTGTCCTACATAAAAATTTACTGAAGTTGCAAGTGTTCTCACTTTGTGTGTGCATAAAAGTACAACTTTTTTTCATTTTTTAATTTTTATTTTATTTATTATTATTATTAATTTCAATGAACATCTACAGGGATTTTGGAATTCCATTCATTCATTGTTGCACTTTTCTCCCCACGCACCCCACCCCCAGTTCACTCCTCTCCTTGAAAAGCAAAAGGAAAACTCCTTCATTGGTACACAATCCCCCTCCTGCACCCCCCTACCCCCATCCCAAATATACTCCACTCTGCAACCCTCATTCCAGACTCTTATGATAATCATAATGCCCTAAAATATATTAATTTTAAACTATTCTCTCTCTCATCGGCTTCAATGCAGTAAACATAATTTATCCAGTTTTTCTTAGTCTTACGCCCACTCCAAGGTCAGCCTCATTCTACGACAGTGGCACCAAATAATATTTGTCCTTTTGTGACTGAGATATTTCACTCAGCATAATGTCCTCCAGGGTCACCCATTTTGAATAATATTGCATGAGTTCCTTGTTTTTCAATGCAGCGTACTATTCCATTGTGTGAATATACCACAGCTTCTCCAGCCATTCGGTTGTTGATGGGCACAGAGGTTGTTTCCAACTCCTTGCTATTGTGAACAAAGCCACAATAAACATGGGTGTGCATATATCTGCTTGGATGTCAGTTATGGTCTCTTTGGGGTATATTCCCAGTAGTGGAATTGCTGGGTCAAATGTTATCTCTATTTGCAACTTTTTGAGAAAGCGCCACAATGCTTTCCACAGTGGTTGCACCATTTTACACTCCCACCAACAGTGAATAAGGGTTCCAGTCTCTCCACAACCTCACCAGCATTTGTTGCTTGCTGTTCTGTTAAATTTTGCTAGTCTTACTGGAGTGAGATAATATCTCATAGTTGTCTTGATTTGCATCTCGCTCAGGGCTAGGGATTTTGAACATTTCTTCATGTGTTCGTTCAGCATCTGAATGTCTTTGGTGAAGTGTCTGTTCATATCTTGTGCCCATTTTTCTGTTGGATTATTTACCTTTATATTGTTGTGGTGCTTAAGTATTCTATAAATTCTAGACATAAGCCCCTTATCTGACATGTCATTACCAAACACTTTTTCCCAGTCTGTGGCTTCCCTTTTTACCCTGTTGGAGAAGTTTTGGGATGTGCATAGAGATTTGATTCTTATAAGGTCCCATTCATCTATTTTATCTTCTCCTAGTTGTAAATTTTTCAAGATACTTGGAAGACTCTTTGTGTTGTGGATTGGGACTACTAAATTTCTTCCGAGCATAAAAGCAGAACTTTAAGAAGCCTCATAGCACTGGTTCCATGTGTGTCAGTGTGTATTTATATGTAATTATAGATGTTAAATGGAAGTCACCAAAAGGCTAATGGTGGACTGCTCATTTCAGGTACTTTCAATTTCTATACCTTTTGTCATTTCTATTTTTGTCATGAAATACTACTATGTAATATCATATTTTTAGAATATATTTTTAAAGCTCTTTCTTTTTTTTTAAATTTAGGTTGTTTATTTTTCATTTCAATGAACATCTACAGAGATTTTGGGATTCCATTCATTCATTGTTGCACCCTTCTCCCCGCACAAACCCCTCCCCCCTCCCCCCCATTTGCTCCTCTCCTTGAAAAGCAAAAGAAAAACTCCCTCATTGGTACACAATCCCCCTCCTGCACCCCCCTACCCCCATCCCAAATATACTCCACTCTGCAACCCTCATTGCATACTCCTACGATAAAAATAATGCCCTAAAATATAATACTTTTAGACTATTCTCGCCCCATAGACTTTAAAGCTCTTTCAGCAACACAAATCAAATATGCTAGCACAGTGATGAGACTGTCAGAAGAAAAATAAGAGAAATATGATTGAAGAGAGGAGGGCATGGAGCAAGAAGGAACATTTTCAAGGAAAGATGATGGAATAGAGGGCAGATCTGGAGAAGAAAAAAAATCATAATAAAAATTATTATAATAAAGATGCATGCATTATCATGATGATGAAAAAGGCCATGGTTTCTGTGATGAAGAAATTCCTGCGTAGTTGGGGGCAAATAACTTGGCATCGAAACATAGCTTCCTCTGTCCTCAAGGGAAGCTTATAGAAGGGAAGGATTTAGGCTGACCAAGTTAGGGAACACTCCTGAGAACACACAGGACTTGTGGATGAGAAAGATAGAAGTAAATTAAAAAGAGAAGTGAGAATGTTTTCGACTCATGAAGAGTCTAAAAGGTACATCAAAGACCACTCCAGATGACTGCAAAGGAAGTTTTTTACTACAGCAGGAACTCCAAGTGCCCAGGGAGGGTGCAGCCACAACTAGCTGTTGTACACCATAGAGTCTGAACCAACACATAGATGACCTTTCTGTAGGTTTCGGAGGCACTAAATTGCATGGGAGGACACTGCTCATCCTTCTCCTGTGAACAGCTGGTGGATTCAGACCACATTCCTTTGGGTTGACAGCTTAATTTCTTAACCCTAAGCCACTAAAGCTCCAGACTAGCCTAGAGAAGGTCTCAAAGGACAAGCAGAAACACTTAGGCCTAATGCTCAAAGCATTCTAGTAAAGGAATGATATAAGAGAAATCTTTCCAAAAGAGAAATCTTGAGATGGAATATAAGAGGATAAGTGGTAGGAGAAGCGGCAAAAAGTCCAGTTAGAAGACTTGGGATACTGGATTGAGATCCTGAAGGCCTGTGCTACTTAACTACCTTAGCTATGATAATTAACAAGGGCAAACTCATGAGACAATGTGAAAATTCTAGCCATAAAAATCTCAAATCATTCATAGCAATTCCAAGGAGGCCTGGAACTAATTCAAGGAGTTATTGGCCGCACACTCCTGAGAATTCTGAGTTAATCTGTAATCCAGAAAATGAATGGCAGAGTCAGGAGTGATTCTGAGAGAGAAAGGTGGAGAAGCCTTGGCTCTTGACCGAGGAGCTGGCTCCCGTGGTTGGCTAAGTCGGCCGGGACAAGCTTCGGTGTAATCTGCACTTGCTATGGGATGTCCCAGCACCCTCACAGGGAAACGCTGGCCTGGCTCAGAGCTTGTGTAGCATCCCTAACAGTTAAGAAAATGTCCGAGTTACTGATTCCTGGATCAGCTCTATTATAGAAATTCTAGAAAGGCTGATCTGAACCTCTTATTAAATACCTAAAAAATGTTTTGATTACTCACTATGAAGCTATCTAAATATTGTAAAATTCAGTTACTCCCTTGTGTGCCTCATTTAGGCGTTGGAAGAGAGAACATTCAACAAATATGTCCATATCATTTTCAAAGCAGCAGTTCCTCTGATAAGACTTCTTCACAATTTAAAGCTTGTTGACATACTAAACACTACAGATATGATTTCAGTTAAAAATGTTTGTCTTTAAAGATAACAAACTAATCTCTCTTCCCTCTGAAATAAAACCTTAACAACAACAACAAAAAAAGATGATGACACTTTAAAAAGTACACATGAAAAATGTACAGCTAGATTTCTTTTATGACCAGGATCCTCCTCCTACAGTGAAACCCGTTTCAATAAGATGATCCATTTAAAGCTGAGCTCCCCTGAAACAAACTCCTGGCCTCCTAGTGTTGAAGAGAGGAGATACTATTTGTAAAATGCTTAACAGGAGTGTCTGGCACATTGTAATTATGCAAAATGAAATTTAACAAAATAACAATCAACAAAAACAACTGCTGACCATGAAAGTGTTCATTCAATATGATCCAATTATGATCAATTATATGGGAGAAGATTAGAAAGAAATAGACTATAATGTTAAGAATCATTATCACTGCGGGGTGGGGGGTAGGGGTGGTGGTTAGAAATGGTTTTTCTTTCTTCTTCATCACTCTTTCCACATTTTCCACAATGGACACACATTTCTTTTATAGTCATCATATGAAGGGGAGGAGGAAAAAAAAAAAGACCACCCTAACATGAACAGGATTTTGTGAGAGGCCTGTTAAGGAATTGACTTCCTCTGGTAAGTAGAGACTGAAGAACTGTGTTTCTCCTTCACACTTATGTGCTCTTAATGCAGAGACCATCAGACATCATAAGCTTTATTTCCCTTCTATTTGTTCCATTTTTTATCTTGAAGTTGCTTACAAGCTATTCTTCCTTCACTTTCTGGTCTAAAAGAATAAATTTTTCACCAAAAAATATAGCAAAATAGAATCATGACAGGCTTACTGCCAAGTAGAAACTTTATTTATCAAGAAGTAGAACATATACAAAGACCCTCTTATAGTAAATACAATATCTGAAATGGTCTCTTATTAATGAGGGAACATAGGAATTGTTAGATTTAAAAAGAAAACACAAAACAAAACTCACACTAGAATCCTAAACCTGAAAGAAGTTACCATTGAATAGACAAAGAATTTGAGACCTATCAAAAGTAGACCTAAACACATAGTGTCAGGGTCCATTCCAAAAGTCCATCCATCGTATCTTTCAGCTTAGTTTAAATACTAAATTAAGAACTTAAAGGGAGTAAGTTTGGCCAGTACAGTTGATGATCATGTTATACTTTTTTCTTTTGAATGCTTAAAAAAGTACACTTTCAAGAAGTCATAGTAGTGAAGATGCACTTCCAACACAATGGCAAATGGTTCAAATTCTCAAGCTGCTCTGTAGAAGAAAGATAAGCCATTCCCTCCCGTGTGACTAACTGTCTCTGGGAACCTGCTGGAGGGTCAGCAATAGGCTGGTTCCAACTTGATGGCACTTAACAATGACATCATAAACACTATGCTGTGAGGATCACAACAAACTGCGGCTAACATCGAAGAGAATGGAAATCCCAGGACACTTGATCATGCTCACGCAAAATCTATACCTAAAACAAGTTATAAAGCAAGGGAGCACTGCATGCTTCAAAATCAAGAAACAAGTACAGCAAAGATGTATCCTCTCTCCATATTTTTCCAATCTATATGCTAAATAGATCATTCGAGAGGTTGAACTTTATAAAGAAGAATGTGGCATCAGAATTGGAGGAACACTCACCAACAATTTATTTTATGGAAATGACACAACCTTGATCACTGAAATGAAGGTGCACTTGATATGCCTGCTACAGAAGATCAAGAATTGCAGCTTTTAATATAAATTCCATCTCAACATAAGGAAAACAAAAGTCCTCACCATCAGGGTAATAGGTAGCAAGCACCATGATGGAGAAAAGATTGATGCTGTTAACGATTTCATCTTGCTCAGACACACAAATCAACACCCTTGACACCAGCAGTTAGGAAATCAAAAGATGAGCTGCACTGGGTAAATCTGCTGTCAAGGATTTCTCCAGAAGGCTAAAGAGCAATGATGTAAGTGTAAAGAAAAAGGTGTGTCTGATCCAAGCCAAGGTCTTCTCAATTGCTTGTTATGCTTAGCTGGACAAAGGCTAAGGATGACAGAAGAATCTATATCTTTGAGCTATGGTTCTGAAGAGTATTGAACATATCATTGACTACAAAAATAAACAAATATGTTCGCCCTGGAAAGAGTGAAAGCAAGTTGTTCCTGAGAGACAAGGATTTTGAAATTCCATCTCACATACTTTGGACATATTGTCAAGAGGGGTCAGTTCTCAGAGAAAAATATCATGCTTGGAAGGGTGAAAGATCAGCACAGGAGAGGAAGATCCAGGATGAGACAGACTGACATAGTGACTGGGGCAATGGAATCAGGTGTGTCAGAGATGGTGAGGGTGACTCAGGCTAGGACGAGGTTCCAAGCTGTTGCCCGCAGGGTCACTCTGATTCATAGTCAACTTGACGGTACATAACAACAATAGTAGGGAATACTGTTCATCTAATGAGCTTAAAGGGAGCTCTGGTAGCCTAGTGGCAAGAACCTGTGCTGCAAGTCCAAAGGCTTAAGGTTCGAGGCCACCAGCTGCTGTGCAGGAGAAGGATGGACAATCTCCTCCTGTGTGATTAACTGCCTTGACAACCTGCCAAAGTGTCAGCTACAGGTAGGATCTGACTCTATGATATACAACAACAACAACAATCAACTGAAACTGGACTGTGATATACTTTCATCTAATTTATAGAATAGATTAATAATCGGTCTCATTTTACCCTGCAAAATCACAAAAGTTGTGTATCGCCTTCAGAGGTTTTTGTAGAAGGAATGATCTAAGAGGCTACAAGATAAACAAGCTAGGAAGTACAAAGTTTTTCTCACAATGAGATATGGTCTTCTACTCTTTCCATTGGAGGAAGCCAGGACTGATGAAGGTGCTGGGGCTAAATTAGGGAAAAAAGAACTGAGAAGATTGAAGAAAGACTGCTTCTAGACTTAAGGTAAAAACTACAAAATTTATATTAAAAATCTAATAATTTTACACCCTTTAAAAAAATCTACAAAGATATTTCTTAAATGCCATAGGCCAGGTAAAGCATCATCTTTGAGAGGTTACTATGTAGCTCTGTTGTCCCCTACCCCACATCACACCCAAGCCTCTGCCCCGTCTCCAACACCTACTGTACAGCAGCAATAAATACACAGCAAAGGTATTTTCAAATTATTGCTTCATATACTTCCTCATGACAATGCTCTGTTTCTTGACTTTAATGTCAAACACAGATATGCAGGGTATGTTATACTTCTCTATAAGGAAATAGCTTGTAAAAACTAAATTAAGTTGCTTTTTATTTAGATGATTCTCAATTGGGTTTTCTTTCCTATAAGGTTAATGGCTTTTTGGCAGAAAATATGGTTCACCACTCCTGGATTATACATTAAAGAACAGAATTAAATTATCTTCACTCACTAAAAAAAAAATCAATAAATGTGTTATTCCTTCCCCACTGTGTGAAAAAACTGCAGGAAACAGAATGGATAAAACAGGAGTGGTTCGTAAAATGGCTACGTACATTCTATTGTCCAAACCTACGGTACATACATCTTTAATAATGGAATAATTTTTTTTCCATTTCTAAAAGTAATAGCCTCAGATTCATGAGATCTATTTCTTTCTCTCAACTTTATAACAATCTGACCTTCTGGAACACACATCACAATTTAGTAAAAAGTGAAAGTAAAATACAATAATGATCATGAGAGGGGAAAAAACCCAAAGCCTATAACGATCAAGTTGACACCAACTTATGGTGACGCACATATTACAGACTGGAACCACTCCATAGAGTCTTCTTGGCTATAGTCATTATCAAATTAGATAACTGGCCCTTTCTTCTGATGGGGGGTTCAAACAGCCAACCTTTAGATTAGCTGTCCCTCTTGTTCTGTGCCATCTAGTCAGAATCAACCCACAGTGTTGACCCTTTCATGCGTTTTCAGAAGCTGTAAACTGCACAAGAGGAGACTATCTTTTTCCTGCTGAGCAGGGTGGTGGATGAGAATTACATCCTTTAGTGCTGGCAGTGCCACTTCTTACCACTAGCCAAGCATAAACTTTTGTAGCACTTAGGAATATTCAGTTGTTGCTAAGCAACCATGCAGCAGAAAGACCCGGCAATCTGCTTCCAGAAAGATTAAAACCCCCAAACAATACTCATTGCAAGTCTGACTACAGGGACTCTAAAGGACAGAGCAGAACTGCTCACAGGTTTTACAAGGCTATAAAGCTTTATGGAATCAGACTGCCTCATCTTTTGTAGTAGAGCAGCTGGTAGGTTAGAACTGCCAACCTTCTGGTTAACAATCAAGTGCTCTGCTACAATACCACCACAGTACCTCAAACAGGTTAAAGTCTAGGAAAGCCTATGGAGAAGTTCTACTCTTGTCACACTGGGTCACTATGAGGCAGAATGTACATGATGGCACCCAACAACAACCTCAAATTATAACCAGCAAGAAAGAAGGAGACAGTGTGGGAAAGAAAAAGAAGATAAAAAGAGTAAAAAGGATTTTAGGATAATCAAGACCAAAGTTTACAAAGATAAAAAATGCATCTTCTTGCACTGAAAGAACACTTGTTCTTGTTGTTGTTGTGTGCCATCAGGTTGTAGCCAACCCATAGCTGACCCTCCAGTAGGTTTTCAGAGGCAGTTAATCACATGAGAGGTGACTGCCCATCCTTCTCTCTCTAAGCAGCTGGTGGATTTGAACTGTGTGCCTTTGATATTGCAGCACAGCTTCTTATTTTTTTTATTGTTATAAAGGGATTTATTGCTTTTTGGGGGTGTTTTTTGATATTTTAATGAAAGTTTATGAAGAACTTGGATTTCCATTCATTCATTGTTGCACATTTTCCTCCCTGCCCACCCTCCCACCTCCCAGTTCACGTTTTTCTTTGGAAAAAAGTTCTTTCATTGTGATACAAGTCCCTCCTGCCCCAGATCACCTTACTATGTAACTCTTATTCTGGACTCTTGTCATGCCAATAATACCTAATCATATATTCCTTTTATACAGTTGTCTACCTCACCTGTTTCAATGCCATGTACATTTTTATCTCCTCTTAGTTTCCCCCAACCCTCATGTCACTCTTGTTCTGTAACAGTGGCATTATGTAGTATTTGTCTTTTTGTGACTGAGATATTTTACTCAGCATAATGACCTCCATGGTCACCCATTTTGTATACTATTTCATGCGTTCTTTGTTTTTTAGTGTTGCATAATATTCCATTGTGTGAATATACCAGAGTTTCTCTATCCATTTGTTTGTTGATGGGCACTTGGGTTGTTTTCAACTCTTTGCTACTGTGAACAAAGCAACAAGAAATGTGGGTGTGCATATATCTGCTTGGGTGGCAGTTTTCGTTTCTTTAGGGTATATTCCCAGTAGTGGAATTTCTGGGTCAAATGGTATTTCTATTTCCAACTTTTTGAAAAAGTGTCATATTGCCTTCCATGGTGGTTGTACCATTTTACACTTCCACCAAACAGTGAATAAGGGTTCCAGTTTCTCCACAACCTCACCAGCATTTGTTGATTGCAGCTCTGTTAAATTCTGCTATTCTTACTGGGGTGAGATGATATCTCATAGTTGTTTTGATTAGCATCTCTCTTTGAGCTAGGGATTTTGAACATTTGTTCATGTGTTTGTTCACCATCTGGGTATGTTCTTTGGTGAAGTGTCTGTTCATATTCTGAGCCCATTTTGCAATTGGGTTGTTTTCCTTTGTCTTGTTGTGGCACTTGAGTATTCTATAAATTCTAGATATAAGCCCCTTATCAGACATGTCATTACCAAATATTTTTCCCAGTCTGTTGCTTCCCTTTTTTTACTCTGTCAGAGAAGTTTTTTGATGTGCATAGGGATTTGATTCTTAGAATGTCCCATTCATCTATTTTATCTTCTCCTGGTTGCTTGGAAGACTGTTCAAGTTGTCAATTAGTGCTTATAGTGTTCTTCCAAGCTTTTCTCTAATGAAGATTATAGTTCTTGGTTTTAGCTCTAGGTCCTAGATTCCCTTAGAGTTGGTTTTTGTGTATGGTGTGAGGTGTGGGTCTTGTTTGGGTTTTCTGCAGATGGTTTTCCAATTTTGCCAATACCATTTGTTTAAAAAGCTGTCATTTCCTCACTTAACTGATTTTATCTCCTTGTCAAAAATTAGTTGACCATCGGTAGATGGGCTGATTTCTGGATTCTCAATTCTATTCCATTGACCTATTTGTCTGTCATTGTACAAGTAAAACACTGTCTTGACCACTATGGCAGTGTAGTAGGATTTGAAATCAGGGAGTGAGATGTCTCCTACTTTGTTTCTCTTTTAAGGAGTGCTTTGCTTATTCAGGCCCTCTTTCCATTCCAAATGAAATTGGAAATTGCCTTTTTCAACTCATTGAAGAATGGAACTGGTATTTGTATTGGGATTGCACCAAACGTGTAGATTGCTTTGGGTAGGATTGTCATTTTCACATTGATTGAGTCTTCCTGTCCACAGCGCAGCTTCTTACCCCTAGACCATCAGAACTTCCTCTTAGATTTGCTTAAAGAAATACATAAAGATGGGGGGGAAAAATGTTTACAGTTAAACCAAAATGGATATCTGCAAACTGTCTAATTAACTGACTGGCTAAGACAAAGACTAAAAACAGATTTTTTTTTCTTAAAGGGAATTTTAAACAATTTGAGGAATGTAAGGATTAAAGAAGAGGAGAAAAAGAATAACACCCAATGGCATACTTATAACTGCTTTCGGTCTACAATTGAGGTAAACAAGAGTTTCTATCACTGTCCTCCTTACACTGGCTTGGAAAATTCAGAACTAGAGTTTCTCAACACTTCCTACCAGTAAGTTTCACAATAACTTGAACATGAAGACATTCACAGCAATTTGTTTGAAATATTTCTTTCCTCTCCAGCTGGACACTTCTTTGCGCTGTTGGTCTTCTACTCAAAGAGGCAGTGACTAGTCTCCCTCGTTGCTGGCACTGGCTTTTCTGGGCCAGTTACCAAAGACAGGAAGCTGACATTACACAAGAAGAAGCCTGTTGTTGCCACTATGCTTTGTTGAGACCTGACAGGCAGTAAGAAACTAGGTGTCATATTTAGCCATGCCCCCTTCCTGTTCTTTAAACTCTTTATAGCTTTATGCTCATTTGTAAAGTTTCAGCATTTTAAGCTTCCTTCTTCTACAGTCTTTCCTACAAACCATAACAGAAAAGCTACCTCATGGCACCATATATAACTTTTCCCCTCTCATAAGTTTTACCTCTCAAGGCAAGTTGGCTCTGGAACCAAAGATCTACCATAAGCTTCATTTCCTTGGGGTTTAACTCTTTTTTTTCTTTTTCTCTAATTTCAACAAGTTACCTTTCCAGAAGAAGGCTGCTCTCTCTACTTTCTTGTTGAAAGCCTTCTGTTTATTTTTATAACATCAATTTTCACATTAGGTATTGGCTCAAAATTGCAGCCCAGCTCTGAAACTTTTCTAAAGATTTCCAGGGCACGTCAGAAAAGCAGAGTCTGGTTTGGAAACAGCTACTTAGTTAATGATTCCAAGTTCCAACTCTTACTGAAACGACATGGGGCTTTAAGTCAATTTTCCCCTCCATCTAAGAAAAGGTTGAGGTGAAAAAAAAATGTTTTAAGTCACCCTATTTCTAAAGGTCCTAATGTTTCTCAGCCATTAAATACCTTTTCCAAAATGACATTCTGATCAGTATAATACAAGTGAATCACCAATAAAGCAATTAAATTTCACCCAAGATATTTCTGTGCTACAATTCAAAGGAAAGTGCTTGGCAAAATTAATCATAGCATTTGCCAAACCCCAAACATTTGAAAACAAATAGTAACTCTAGGATGTTTTGCCAAGCTCCAAACAGGCTCTGCCCACCCACCCTTCTTTGAGAATGCCTGCATGTTTCTGAACACCTTTTACTTAGGCTCCCTATTCTAAGTCCTGATGTGTCAAAGGTCAGTAACCACCACCTACAAGACTAAAAACCTAACTTTGGGTAAATAAACTTCAAGCTCCAAAGCTCTGTTGGATTCATGTACAGGCATCTGCTAAGAAAGGGTTTAGTTGGACTCCCCCCCCCCCATTCAAGGAGCATTTTAGCCTCAGGATTACCTTTCATTCAGGAAGGATCACCTACATTCTGACTCTTGTGGTTATTAGAGCAAATCACAGGGTGTTGAGAACTTGGCTTCCTCCATCTTAATAAAACAGTTCAAGGCCTAGAGGCAGTTAATCCCTGGAAGGCTTTGTGATCCTATCCCCTGACATGTTTGATAAATATGGAAATTGTAAAATGTTCTGACTTGTTAAAAAATTTTTCAGCTTGCTGAACGTGTTCTTTTGCCTCCACAGGCTCAAAGTGCTGACTTGGCGAGCCAGAGGAGTCTCCGTCACCTTCTCTATTGTGCGCAAACTGACAACCCCTCAAGCATAAATAGTCACACTTCACAAAGAAATGTTTATTCTATACTCTAAGAGAGACTCCTTTTCTCAAGGAAACAAAAGTATGGCAAAGGGGAGGGAAGAAGGGTGTGTACCAAAAGTATGTGGCAGGGAATAAAGGGCCTCAATTCTAAATGACTGCAAAGCTAAAGACCATTTAAAAAAAAAGGTTGAGGAAAGGTGTGTCTACATTTGGCTGATGAACAAATCTTTCAGTCTGAAATGACTATGGTAAGAAACAACTATTCCTCTTTGTTTCTTGTTTCACAAATGTAATGAATAATATGGTTTTCTTTCAATAGCTCCTATAATTCACATGAGTCAACTCCCCCCCCTCAGTCCTATTCAAAGTTAAGAAAATGAAATGCTATTATGACTTGTATCTGGCCACCAGTGAGCTAAGAAAGCAAGTGCTGGCCTTATGAATAGGTTTAACTTCTACTCATCTCAAATAACTAATCATCTTAGAAACTGAATAAACAACTCTATAAATACCAGGAAAGAGGGTCTGTAACTGTACAAACTGGGTGTGGTGTCTAGAAACCCTGTAGACTCCCCTAGGCATAAGATTCAAAGGGAAACTGTGAAGAAACCGCAAAGACAATAGACTGATGAAATGCTGGTGACACACTGAAATATTTTGGAATCTACATCCAACACCACTCATCTGTCACAGCCACTGCTTTGATTAACCATCGAATTCCCAAAACGGTGACAACTCCCAGAAGAAATGTCTATGGGTTTGTTGAGACTGCTGTGAGGATTAAATTCACAATTAGGAGAGCAACAGCAAGAGCAGAAATCAGGGGATGTAGGCAGAATAAAAGCAGAGGCTAGGTAGATGGAACAGGACAGATAGAGGCACAATTTAGAGAAAAGGATAATAATCAGTGAAAGAACTGAGTGGAAAGAAGTGAAGGAGAAGGAAAATAAGCCAAGAGTCAAACAGTATTCACATTAACAAAATCATGTGGGTATAACTGAGAAAATTAACTCTGGCTCTATAGCCTTCATCTCATATACTCTGGGCAAGGTACTAGAAGAGGCTGTTCCTTGGAATGGGCTATCATGCTCTGAACGGTAGAGGACTAATGGAGAAGAAGACCCTCATTGAGAGGGAATGACTGTGGCAATGAGCTCCACTGTGTCATAGATGACAAGGATGGCATAGGACAGGATAGGGTTCAGACTTGTTCAAAGGGTCACGATGAGTTGTACTCATACCTACCAATGACAGCAACAACTATCGTCTTCAAGGCATTGGTTTATTAGGGGAAAAGATGATCCCAATTATGGAAAGTGGCCCAAATGGCAAAAGATGGCTTTGGGATAGAAAAACAATTGAAAATATTATTTCCTACTTTTTCATCAATACTATGATTTGTATAAAATGCTGTGGGTCAGAACATCACGCCATGATGTGTTATTAGGTATTTTTGTCATGACAGGAGTCCAGAGCGAAGGTTGCATAGTGGAGGGGACCTGGAGGGAGGGATTGTAAAACCATGAAAGAATTTTTCTTTTACTTTTCCAAGAGGGTAGTGTAAGGGGGAAGGGTTGGGAAGAGAAAAAAGTGCAACAATGAATGAATGGAAATTCAAAGTCTCTTTAAATTTTCATTGAAATTAATAATAATTTTTTTAAAAAACCACACACAAAGAAATTTAAAATTAAAATTGTTAGGCATTAATTCAATAGTTATTATAAAATATATAACTGTCATCTTCAAAACTTCATGGGTATTTATATATAGGATAAAGCAAAGCTCAAAAGAAAAATCAACTTAAGTAATTACTAAGTACACAGAAGTACAAAACGTACACAGACACAGTACAAAAGTCATAACTGTGATACTCAACTGAAGTTTGGGAAACGTTAATCACCAAAGCATTGTTAGACTCCTTGAGGACAGGGGCCTAACCATACTATTCATTCATAAGAAATACAGTTGCAACTATTGTTGTTGTTGTTGTTAATGTGCCATTGAGTCACTTGCGACTCATAGAGACCCTGTGTACAACAGCTCTGAACTCTGTTCTATCCTGAGCCAACATTATTGTCTCTGACACACATACTCCAATTACCTAGTCCCTGAATCAATCCATCTCTTTGAGGGCCTTCCTCTCTTGTGCTGCCCCTCTACCTCCCAAGCATGATGTCCCCCTCCAAGGACTGGTCCCTCCTTGCAACATGCTCAAAGTATGTCAAATGAAGCTTCAGAATCCTTGCCTCCAAGAAACAGTCTGGTTTCACCCTCTCAAAAACAAACCTGTTCTCCTAGTAGTCCTTGGTATAGTCAATACTCGTCTCCAGCACCACAAGTCAAAGGGATCAATTTTCCTTTATCATACCTAGTCAATATCTAGCTTTCCGATGCATATAGCAAGTAATTGCAAAGACCATTGCCTGGATCAGGAGCACCTTAGTCTCCAGACTGTCACTGTTGCTCTTTAGTACTCTGGGAGGTGTCCCTGGCAGCAGACATTCCCAGTGCAAGTTGCCTTTTGATTTCCTGACTGCTAGTACCAAGAGTGTTGATTGTGGAGCCAAGCAAACTGAAGCTGTTAACAATCTTAATCTCTTCACTGTCCATCATAATGCTGTCAATCCATCCAGTGGTGAGAATCTTTGATTTCTTGATGGTGAGCTTCAATCTATATTTAAGACAGCAATCCTTGACCTTCTGTAGCAAATGCCTCAGACCTTCCTCCGTTTTGGCAGCATTGTGTCATTCTAATTTTATGTCAATATCTTTCTTATGGCCATTCAAGACTTAGAGGCCACACATTTACCTTGCAACATCCTTATCCAAACTTAATTGTGCATTATGCTATCATGAGCCACCAAAATAAACATAAAGTAAAAGAAAATAAGCTCTATTAAATAAAATCATTCTCACTTTAATTATAATACTTAAATTAATGAAATCTAAACTACCTTCATCTAAACCCAGGCTGTACTTCAGATAGTTCTCTGTTGATGTGCTGTTCCAGTTGTTTTTGGATAATCTTCAGCAGAATCTTGCTTGCATGTGATATTTATGATACTATTCTATAATTTCCACGCTCTGTTGGATCACCTGTCTTTGGAATGGGAACAAATACAGAGATCCTCCAATCAGTTGGCCAGGTGGTTGTCCTCCAAATTTCTTGGCACAATTTGGGCACATCTAGTTGAAATGTATCAGTCGGTATACCATCAATTCCTGGAGCATTATTTTTTGCTAATTCTTTCAAAGCAGCTTGAACTTCTTCCTTCATCACCATAAGCTCTTGCTCATAAGTTGTTTCTCTAACCTCTTCTGTGTCTGCCAATTTCTTTTGGTACAATGACTGTGTATACTCTTTTCATCTTCTTTTAATACTTCCTGGATCATTTAATATTCTGCCCAAAGCATCCTTAAATATAGCAACACATGGTTTGAATTTGTTCTGAAGTTCCTTGAGCTTAAGAAATACTGAGCAAGGGGGAGGGGTGGGCAGGGAGAAAAGTGTGACAATGAATGACTAAAACCCTAAGTCTCTGTAAACTTTCATTTAAATAAATAAAAAAAAAAATACTGAGTGAGTTCGGCCCTTTTGGTTTTCTGACTCCAGCTCCTTGCACATTTCATTATAATATTTTACTTTGTCTTCCCATGCTGTCCTTTGAAATCTTCTGCTCAGCTCCTTAATATCTTGATTTCTTCCCTCTGCTTTGGCTTCTCAGCACTTCAGTGCAATATTCAGAGTCTCTTCTGACATCCATTTTGGTCTTTTCTTCCTCCTCTGTCTTTGTAATGACTTTTTGCATTCTTCTTGGATGATATTCTTTATACCCTCCCACAACTCATCTGGTTTTTGCTCATTGGTGTTCAAAGCCTCAAACCTGTTCCTGAGATAGTTTTGAAAGTCAGGTGGGATAGACTCAAGGTCATAATGTAGCTAATATTAGATGGATCTTGTCTAAAATAAGGGAGTATCAGAGGAATATCTATCTATGTTCAAGTGAAATGCAAGGGCATTTGATTGTGTGGATTACAACAAACTGTGGCTAACTCCGAAAAGAATGGGAATCCCAGAACATGCTAACTGATCATGGTAATGTGAAACCTATACTTGGACCAGGAGGCACTCATCAAACTAGAGCAAGAAAACATTGCATGGTTCAAAATTGGAAAGGGTGAATACCAGGGATGTATCCTATCTCCATACCTTTTCAATCTATAGGCAGAACAGATTATTTGAGAGGCTGGGCTATATGAAGAGAAATGTGGCATCAGGATGGGTGGAAGACTCATCAATAGTCTGCATTATGCTGATGACACAACTCTGATTACTTTAACTGAGGAGAACCTGAAGCACTTGCTGCACAAGGTCAAGGACTGCAGCCTTCAATATGGATTGTGGCTCAATATCAAGAAAACAAAAATTCTCACCACTGGGCCAATTGGCAGCATCAAGATAGATGGTGAAGAGATTAAGATTGTTAACAGCTTTAGTTTGTTTGGCTCAACAATCAACACTCTTGGCACCAGCAACCAGGAAATTAAAAGACGAACTGCGATCGGAAAGACTGCTTTAGAGACCTCTCCAAAGGACAGAAGACAAGGATGTCACTCTGGAAACTAAGGTGCACCTAATACAGGCCATGGTCTTTGCAATCGCTTGCTATGCATCAGAGAGCTAGACTAGAGATGATAGAAGGAGAATTGACCCCTTTGAGCTATGGTGTTTGAAAAAAGTATTGACTATACATACCATGGACTGCTAAGAAAATGAACAGGCTCATCCTGGAGAGGGTTAAACCAGGCTGTTTCTTGGAGACAAAGATTCTGAAGCTTTGTCTGACATACTTTGGACATATTGCAAGGAGGGACCAGTCCTTGGAGAGGGACATCATGTTTGGGAGGGTGGAGGGACAGTGCAGGAGAGGAAGACCCTCAATGAGATGGATTGATTCAGTGACTGGGGTAATGGGGATGGATGTGTTGGAGACAGTGAGATTAGCACAGGATAGAGCAGGATTTAGGACTGTTGTGCATAGGATTACTATGAGTCACAGGCGATTTTATGGCACATAATAACAATAATAACAACAAAAAGCTACCTCCTAGGGAGCTCTGGTGACCTAATGGTAAGAATGTGCACTGCCAACCCAAAGGCATATGGTTTGAATCCATCAGCTGCTCCATAGGAGAAAGATGGGCAATTCCCTCCCTTGCAATTTATTGCCTCTGAAAACCCACTGGAAGATCAATCAGCTATATGCTGGCTCCAATCTGATGGTACATAACACCAACAGCAAACTACTTTCCAGGGAGCTCTGGTGGCGCAGATGACAGGTAGCTGTGGTGCTAACCCAAAGTCACACCTCTCTGGTGGCTTGGATCTACCAGTCACTTCAGGGAGTAAAGGTGGGGAATCTCCTCTCAGATGGTTTACAGCCTCAGAAAACCATGTAGGGTCATCTATGAGTTAGTTCTGATACAATGGCAACTCGTTGAGTGGCCTAGTGGTAAGAAGCTGAGGTGCAATCCCTTTAAAACACACTGTTCCAATCTGCCAGCTGCTTCACAGGAGAAGGACAGGCAATCTCCTTCTCCTCCTACGCAATTAACCCACCAGAGTGTCAGGTACGGGTCAGTTCTGACTCGCTGGTACATAACAACAACAACAACAAACCTGAAGGAGAAGAAAGCTATGATTTCATTAATCTAGTATTATGATATCTTGCTTTACTCACAAAATATTGATAGCATCATTCTAAGGTAATTTTGACCTAAAGGGTGAATGTGGATGATTGAACAAATTTATCATCGTCTTTAACAACTTTTAAAGCAAGAAAAGAAATTGTGAGGCCGTATGAGTCGAAAAAGAGGCATTACACTTGTGAGTAGTATGTTCTTTAACTTAGAAAAGAAAAAGACGTCCTTAAGTAGTTAGCATCTGATGTCTGATACGCTTAGAGTACCATGTTATTCTTACGATTCTGCATAGTTGGTTGACAGGTCCCCCCATTGGTTTCTCCAGTGGTGGAAAAGGGGGGTGTCCTCTGAATGTATTATAAAAGGAGCCCTACTGGTACAATCTGGGAGCTCGGATGGCCTCGTGGCAAGAAACTGCACTGGAATCTTGAAGACACATGGTTTGAGTTCACCAGCTGGTCCACCTCCACAGAAGAGAGATGGTCAATCTCCTCCCATGCAATTAACTGCTACTGAAAGCCCAGTAGAAGGTCAACTTTGGGTTCGTTCCAATGATACACAACAACAGTGGTGCAATATAGCTAGGGAACTATGGTGTCCTAGGGGAAAGAAGCCATGCTGCAATTTCAAAGGCATGTGGCTTGAATCCACCAGCTGCTCCATGGGAGAGAGATGGGCAATCTCCTCCTTTGTGATTTCCTCTACAAACCTGCAAGAGGGTCAGCGACGAGTCAGTTCAGACTCAGCAACAACCACAAGTGGTGCACTAGTGAAGCACTCAGATACTAATCAAAATTCTGGTTGTTCAATCTCACCCAGAAATCTGCTTCTATAAAATTATGGTCAAAAATACTCTATAGGGTGGTTGTACTCTGTCACATGGATTTGCTATGATTGGAAACCAAAGTGATTAGTGTTGCTACTGATAGAAATTTTACAACACACCCAATTTACAATATTAAAGTCTATTTCTTATTGTAAACATGTGTAACCAATACATCTTCATAGGCAGCATTTGTTCATTTTTGCATAAAAGTCAACCAATGGCTGTAACTGACCAGTAAGTATAGATCTAATATAAATATTGGTTGGGAAAAACTGGAAAAATAAGACATAAGACCAAAGGACATATTTGATTTTCATAAGCAAAATAGATGAAAAAATCTGATTTCTTAAAATAATAAAAAAGAAATCCAGCTCCTATTTTATAAAAAAATTAAGCATAAGTATCTTTACATTGAAAAAAAAAGAATATATGTTATAATTCCTTTCTAACACAAACCTTTTCATTATAAGCAAATTAAAAACTATTTCACTAATTCTTCTGGTCAAAGTAAACCACTTAGAGAATCAGAGAACTTACTTATGAAACGGCTATTTATGATGTTAACTAGCACTTTTAAAGACTCACACCCAGGTCTTCATCAGCCTGGAAAATCTTTGAAAAATCAAAAGTCTTAAGTTGCTCCTAGCCCTTTAGAAAAATTCAATTAACTAACTGCTTTTTGTCAAGAACAGGTTTGTATGAATGACTTTCCAAAACCCACCATCAAATCCTATGAAATGTAGACTTAAAAAAAAAAAATCTTCAAAGCTAAGGGAAATGTCCAGTGCACCCACTGTTTATCTCTACAAGATGGAGCATATGAAAAAATTTATAACTGTCAAGTGTTATTACACTGCAAAACAAACATGTAGATGAACACAAAAGGGATAAATATCGTGACGCACATTCACAAACTGGAAATGCTACACATGGAAGAGTTTACAAAAATTGCAATGTTTAAAACATCAGCAGGACAGTGGTGCGAACCTGAGATTTAAAAGACAGTTCTATGCAATAGACTTAGCTGATCCTTCCCATTTATAATACAGGTTTAGGCATGCTGGCTAATTTGGGAAGCAGTATTTTTGGAAGGGGGGGGCGGAAGAAATAGAACAATTCCTGTCTTGTGTTAAAAATTCCAAATAAATATGATGGCTACTCAGACAGGAGTTGGGGAAGTGGTAGGAGAAAAAGAAAGAAGAATGTAAAACAATTGAAATAATTGCTGAGTGAAAGAAGCTTTTCAAATGAAAACCACAGTCCAAAAGCATTGTAGTAAATTATTATAAGGCAAACAGGTCAGGTTTTTAAACATTCTAATATACGGCAGTGAAAATTACTTAATTGCATTAGTTTTAAATTTTAACCCATACTTCCTATGACCTTAGTGTAAAAAAAGAAGTATGCACATTATAAAATGAAGTATTTTGGGAACATCTTTTTAAAATAACTTAAATTTTTTCTGTCACTGTAGTCAAGTGTCATAATATATTTCACAACTTTAATTTTCACCCACAAAGCTTTAATGAAGAAATAATAAGGTCTCCAACATTTCTCAATATCAGCAATAATGAAAATACAACTCTTTCTAAATCAAATATAAAGAGAGAAAAGTGATTGCTAACAAATAAAAGAACCCTCTGTCCAAAGATCACATGTACTAAATGCAGAGGATTAAATAAGGCTTGAATGCTCTTTCTATTTTTTTTTTTTTTTCAGTCCTCTGGTCATTACTTTAACAGGCAAAGAATAAGTAAACAGCAAAACTCTTTGACGAGAGCACATACTTTCCACACACCCTAAATGTCAAAGGACTGTTTAGAAAAAGGCCAGTCTACTGCATCTTAGACGAAGGGCCAGAATTAGGAGACGCTTCTGACGAGTTTATTTCTGCCTGATCCACTGCTTCATTGCGTGTGTGTGTGTGTGTGTGTGTGTGTGTGTGAAGTGAAAGTTTACAGAGCAGAATGGTTTTTTCATTAATTTTGTAACTTTAATGTAGAGAGTTATCTGTTCTTCATTTGGCTTTGAAAACGAAAATAGAGCCACATTACCTCTACTTAGCTCCCTAGTATATTGTGAATCTACAACAAATATTGCCCAAAAGAATTTTGATGTATCAAAAAAGAAAGAAAGGAATTCTGACACAGGCAGGAGAGGAACTCTTTCAGGAGAGATACCTGAGAGTCCACTGCTAAACTGGGGTTGAATACAAAAAAGAGATAAACCATCAATAACTGTAAAATGTCTGTTAACCCTTCTTGTTTATTTTCCAGATAAAATGTTCTCTGAATCTAAGCCCATAAACTGCCCTGTTGATCATATCCAGTTTCCACTCCTATTATATCCCCTTATACCCTCACTACAAATTACAACTTCTGAGTAGGTGAGAGACAGCCAGGATAACTAGATTCATGATTATAAAAGCAGAAGGAAAAAAAATTCTGGCTACTTGGTTTTTAGTCCTGGCTCCTTCTGAGACTGAAGAAAAAAATAAAATGAGAGAGAAAGAGAGGGGATTAGAAATTGGGAGAAGGGTGAAAATTTACTTCAAGCCTCTGGGTGAAGAGGCCAGGTGACACAGTGCTTAAAGCTAAGCAAAGGTGTCAGTTCAAATCCATCTCTCCACAGGAAAATGACATGGCAGTCTGCTTGAAAACTGCAGAACTTAAAACACAACTTCTGGCAGAAAAACTTCCCAAAA
Source organism: Elephantulus edwardii (assembly GCF_000299155.1). Classification (NCBI taxonomy): domain Eukaryota; kingdom Metazoa; phylum Chordata; class Mammalia; order Macroscelidea; family Macroscelididae; genus Elephantulus; species Elephantulus edwardii. Next base: position 20,169,693 of record NW_006399787.1, read on the forward strand.
CGATCCACGAAAATGTTATCCAAATAGCTAGATGAGGATTGAATGAAAGTTGGCAGAAGTACTACTGATTATTAGTGACAACTTACACTCAAAATCAACCAAAAGGTTTGGGGGTGGGGGCGGGAATTATTGTCAACATTACAAGAATAAAAACAAAGATTAAAATTAAAAAAAATAAGGGAATATGTGAAAACAGAAAAATAAGAACCTGTATTGAACAACACCATATATAACTGTATATGACAAATGCTGTCACATTGTTGTTGTTGTTGATAATGACAGGTGCTGTTGAGTCACGAAAAACTCATAGCAACCTTATGAACAACAGATCTGAACCCTGTTGGATGAGGTGTCATTCTCAGCATCTTGGCCACACTTGAGCCCATTCGTGCCATCAATGTATCAATTCATCTGGCTGAAGGTCTTCTTTCATTGAACCTCCACCTTTTTTTCAAGCATGATACTCCTTCCTCTCCAAAAAAATAGCCTCTCCTAGGAACATACCCAAAATATGTGAAATAAAGCTTTGCAAAAAAATATGTGAAATGAAGCTTCACCATATTTGCCTCCAAGAAGTATTCTGGGTACACTTTCTCTAAGACATATCTGTTTACAGTCAATGGAATATTGAGTACTTTTTGTACATAGATCTGAAAAGGTAAATAAGTCTTGATCAAAAAGGTTTGTCCTAAAGACACTAAGATTATTAGAATATTTAAGAAAAGAAATAACTTTTTTTTATTTCTTTTTTGTTATTTAATTGACAAAGATACTCTGTTTATTAAAAATCAACAAATAAAAAAAGACTAGTGGGAAAAACATAAGAAACCATCATGTTAATAGTTGAAGACTGAGGTAGTTTTTATTTAGAATCATTTGAACAAGACAGACATTGTTTAAGGCCCCAGGGGGCTTTCAGTTTCCCCTTTCTGGTATTTCCCTGCTAAGACTGTCAGGCATCACAGAGCTCCTGAATGTTCTCAAAAAGACAAGAATTAACACTCTCTTTCCTTTGCTTCAATAATCCCTCAATAAAAGGTGGTTAAGTACTCAGCCACAAAACTCATACTTATTTAAATATATTTATTCACATGAAAAGTCATTCTCATCTCATTGTTGAGTGTAAAAGGTGAATTAAACAATAAGATATCACATTTTTTGAAAGACTGTATAGCAATATGTACAGTAAGAAATGTATACACAAAAAATCTTAATGTGGGTAGTACTACTATAGGCACTTTTTCTTTTTATTATTTCATCTATATTCTGTGAAAAAAAGAGTCTGAGTCTAGCAGTGCATCACAAAAAATTGTGACTAACCATGAAAAATATTGGGGATTCCAGAAAACTTGTTTGTTGAAAAAATTGGGGATCCCAGAACACTTGATTGGTGAAAATATTGGGGATCCCAGAACACTTGAAATGTGAAACCTACACTTGGACCAGGAAGCATTAGTCAGAACAGAGCAGGGAAACTCTGCATGGGTCAGGATAAGGAAAAGTATGGGTCAGAGATGTATCCTTTCTCCATACATTTTCAATCTTTATGCAGAACAGATCATTTGGGAGGCTGGACGTTATGAAAAGGAATATGGCATCAGGATTGGAGGAAGACTCATCAACGTCTTGCATTATGAAGATGACACAACCTTGCTTTCTGAAAGTGAAGAGGGCCTGAAGCACTTCCTACACATGGTCAAGGATTATAGTCTTCAATAAAGACTGAAGTTCAATATCAAGAAAACAAAGATTCTCACCACTGGACCAATTGGCAGCTCCATGATGGATGGAGAAGAGTTTGAGATTGTTAATGACTTTAGCTTGCCCAGCTCCATAATCACTCTTCGTACCAGCAGTCAGAAAATTAAAAGATGAATTGCTTTGGGAAAGTCTGCTGTCAGCGACCTCTCCACAGTACTGAAGAGCAATGAAGTCAGTCTGGAAACTAAGGTGCTTCTGATCCAGGCCATAGTCTTAGCAATTATTTACTATGGATCCAGGAGCTAAACAATAACTAAGGATGACAGAAGAACGATCGGTGTCTTTGAGTTGTTGTGCTAGAGGAGTGTTCACATACCACTGACTTCCAGGAGAATAAACAGGTCTGTCCTGCACAGAGCGAAACCAGGCTGCTCCCTAGAAGCAAAGATTTTGAGACTCCATTTGACATACTTTGGGCATGTGGCTAGGAGAGACCAGTCCTTGGAGAGGGACATCATGCTTGAGAAGGTGGAAGCACAGGCAGGAGAGAAAGACCCAGGATGAGAGGGATTGATTCAGTGACTGGAGAAATGGGATGAGGTGTGTCAGAGATGAGGATAGGGTAACCTTCATAGCCTATGTACACAGGGGTGCTATGAGTTAAAAGCAATTCAATGGCACATAACAACAGTGTAGACAATAGTACACTGTGCTGTTAATAAAAAACTTGCATTTTCTCAAGGTTCTAATCCTCCAGGAGAAAGATGAGAAGACTTCTCTCGTTAAGACTTAGAGTCTTGAAAACCTGGTGGAAAATTAGCTTTAAAGGCAATGAGTTTGAAAATTGATTGGGAAGGGGATTTTTTAATATTTTATGGGGTTTTTCTCTAAAAGAAACAGTGTTTCTAGTATAATTTTTAAAGTTATTTTAAATTATATTTTAAAATATACTCCCAGTTTGAACATTAAAAAAGAAAAGAAAAATAAAATGGAGAGCTATACTTCTCATGTTTATATCTGAGCTGATAACTAAAACACAATCTAGCAGCAAACGCCAAAAACTGATCTCGCTCAAGTCAACTGAAACCCATGGCAACCCTCCACCAGGTTTTGGGGGCTGTAAATCTTTCTAAGAGGAAACTGCCCCATCTTTCTCCTGAGCAGCAGCTGGCAGCTTCCAAGTGCTGACTTCCAGTGAGGCCAATACAAAATGTGCTATTCCAACAAGGCTTTTTTGAGTAATCTCAAGTAACTCAAATTTTCTGTGTACTTTTAAGAATGAAAAAGAATCCAACACATTATCAAATGCCTAATAAATATTTCAACACTTGAAAATATAAATACTCACTGAAGCAGAGATAGTTAATTGTGCCTCAGTGACCATTTCCCTCATTTTTCCTAGTAATAGCAACTCCAATTTTTTTTTGGTTGAGTATATTGATGTGTGGCCAAAGGACATTTATCTGTCATTCTTCCAGATAGTTACAGCCATGTAACTAAAATTTACCCAAACAGAAAGTGTTATATTCAGTTTCCCAGAAGTGTCCTTAAAGGGAAAGAGTGCACTGGTTTTGCTCTGATCTGCTCTGCTCCCTGATACCTCTTCATGCTAATGCAAGGGCTGAAGTTTGTGCCGCCATATTGGACCATGAGCACAAGAACACTCTCAGGATGAGGGAGCAATAAAGCAGAAGCCTTTTTTTATTATTTGTCTACATACAACTATGAGAAACAATTCTCTCCTACATCACTGTCCTTTCAAATATGCTTTATATTAATCTCTACCACAGTCAACACTCTTGGTAACAGCAGCCAGGAAATCAGGAGACGAATTGTATTGGGAAAGTCAGCTGTAAATGACCTCTCAGGAGTACTGAAGAGCAATGATGTCAGGCTGGAGAATAAAGTGCGCCTGATCAGGGCTATAGTCTTTGCAATTATGTGTTATGCGTCAGACAGTTGGGCAGTGAATAGGGATGATAGAAAGAGAATTTATGCCTTTGAGTTGTGGTGCTGGAGAAGAGTGTTGAATATACCATGGACTGCTAGGAGAACAAACAGGTTTGTCCTGGAGAGGGTGAAGCCAGAATGTTCCCTAGAGTCAAGGATTCTGAAGCTTCATCTGACATACTTTGGGCATGTTGCAAGGAGGGACTCGTCCTTGAAGAGGGACATCATGTTTGGGAGAGTGGAGGGACGGTGCAGGAGAGGAAGACCCTCGATGAGATGGATCGATTCTGTGAGTGGAGTGGTGGGAATGAATGTATTTGAGACAGCGAGGTTGGCACAGGATAGAACGGCGTTTAGGGCTCTTGTACATAGGGTCGCTATGAGTCGCAAACGACTCGATGGCACATAACAACAACAACAACTTTATTAATAATGGACATAAAAGGAACGGAAATTGCCAAGTAATGAAAAGTCACCAAAACCAACAGTCTTTTCTCTGCCTACCTACTTGAATTCTCTATCTCCACTGGATCTATACTTGGTAGATTTTTATATCACTAGTTACTCTCATATCCGGTACTCTACTCCAAGTGTGCTCTATTGTACATAGTTTTAGAAGGGCTGTTATTTCTAATTGCAATACTGAAGGATAATATGGGCAGAATATTGAAATATCCAGGAATCATTAAAAGAAGATGGGGAGAAAGAGGGGAAAGAAGGGCAGAAGAAGATGCTACATTCACACGATGAAATGCGACGCAGCATACAGGAGTAATGCTTTTGTAAAAGCACTGCCTAACTTGGGAAGGATTGGAGAGCATTATGCTAAGTGGACTAACTCAGTTGCATAAGGACAAGTATTTTATAAAACCATTATTGTAGAACATGAATTATAGAACGTGTATGAGGATCTAAGTGGGGAAGGGTGGGAGCAGAGAGGTGAGGATGGGCAGGGTGGGGGTGTTAAACATTGGGTTGCACAATCTAATGGGTAGGAAAAGGGGTAAGTAAAGGAAATAGAATAGATCCAGTGTGGAAAACAATGTATATGAATTTTGTAAGTAAACTAGCATAAAATAAAAATTTTATTTAAATTTAGAAAAATAAAAAGAAGATATAAGGAATACACAGTCACTATACCAAAAAGAACTGGCTAACACAGAAGAATTTAATGAAACAACATATAATCAAGAAGCAATGGTGATGAAGAAGGAAGTTCAACTTGCTTTGAAGGACTTGGCAAAACAAGGCCCCAGGAATTAATGACATACCATTGGACACATCTCAAGAAAAAGATGCTTCCCTGGACATAAACATCAGGTTGTGCAAGAAATCTGGAGGACAACTACTTGGTCAATTTACTGGAAGATATCCGTATTTATTCTTATTCCAAAAAAAGGTGATCTGATAGAATATAAAAAGTATCCAACAACATCACTACTCTCACACACAAGAAAAATCTTGCTGAAGATTATGCAAAAATGATTGAGAACTACCAGAAATACAAGATAGGCTTAGGTTCTAGGTCTCGTGGTGATAGAAACATCATTGCTGTTGTCATACAGATCTTGGCTGAAAGCAGAGTACCAGACGAATGTCTGTTTTTGCTTCATTGACTATACAAAGTTATTTGACTGTGTAAATCACAACAAATTGTGGCTACTTTTGAGAGGAATGGAAATACCAGAATACTTGATTGTGTTCACGTGAAACCTATACTTAGACCAGAAGACAGTTGTCAGAATGGAGCAAGGAAACACTACATGAATCAAAATTACAAAAGTACATCAGAGATGTGTCCTGTGTCCATATCGTTTCAATCTATATGCAGAACAGATCATTCAGGAGACAAAACTTTATGAAGAGGAATGTGGCATCAAGATTGGAGGATAACTTCATTTTTTTATTTCTTCTACTACCCAGTCATGTTCAAGCAAAGTGTTGTTCAGCTTCCAAATGTAT
>NW_006399787.1:20178198-20179826 GCF_000299155.1 Elephantulus edwardii
CACAATCAACACTCTTAGCACCAGCAGTCAAGAAATCAAAAGACAAATTAGATTGAGGAAATCTGTCATCAGGGATGTCTCCAAAGTGCTAAAGAGGAATAATGTCAGTTTAGAGACAAAGGTGCACCTGATCCAGGCCATGGCCTTTGCAATGAATTGTTATGCATTAGAGAGCTAGACAATGACTAAGGATGACAGAATTGATGTCATTGAGTTGTGGTGTAGGAGAAGAGTATTGAACATACCATAGGCTGCCAAGAAAACAAATGGGTCTGTCTTGGAGAGGGTGAAACCAAGTTTCTTTTTGGAGGCAAGAATTTTGAAGCTCCATCCCACATACTTTAGACACATGGCCAGAAGGGGCCAGTCCTTGGAGAAAGATCATTGCTTGGAAGGGTGTAGGAACAACACAGGAGAGGAAGGTCCCAGATGAGATGGATTGACACAGTAATTGGGCAATAGGATTGGGTGTTTTGAAGTCAATGCAACTGACTCAGCATAGGGCAGGAGTCAGAGGTATTGTACATAGTTTTCTATGAGTTGTGGGAGGCTTGATGTCACATATTAACAAAAAAAGTTACTCACAAGGGAGCTCTAGTGGCGTATTGAAAAGAAATTGTGCTGCAGTCTCGAAGGCACTCAGTTCAAGTCCGCTAGCTGCTCCATGGGAAAAGAATGAGTAATTTCCTCCTACATGATTAACTGTCTCTGAAAAGCTGCCAGAGGATCAACTATGGATCAACTCTGACTCGAAAGTACACAACAACAGCAGTTACTCACAGGACTTGCAGCACTTGCTGCAGGAGGTTAAACACAGCAGCCTTCAATATAAATTGCATCTCAATGTCAAGAAAACAAAAATCTTCACAATTGGACTAGTATGCAACATTACAATGGACAGAAAAAGAATGGAGACTGTCAATGACTTTATCTTACTTGGATCTACAATCAATATTCTTGGTACTAATACTAGTAGTCAGGATTGGAAGCAGGAGTGGTATCCACTTCCTAAACAACATGCCTCTGGAAACTCTATGAACTTTGAGAAATGATAGTTATAGAAAGGCTTCAGGTTTTTTCTTCATAGGGTCACTATGAGTTGTGCTCAACTCGATGGCAATCAACAACAACAGTAGTCAGATCACAAGACATAATGCACTGGGTAAATCTGCAGTCAGGGACTTCTCCAAATCATGGAGGAATAATGATGTCAGTTTCAGGACTGAGCTGTGTCTGATTCAGGCCATAGTCTTTTCAGTCAACCTGCTAGAAATCTGAGAGCTGGACAATGACTAGGATGACAGAAGAAGAATTGATGCCTTAAAACTGTGGTGCTAAATAAAAGTGCTGCATACCCTATCAACTGCCAAAAGAACAAACAAATATGCTTGGAGAAGGTGCAATCAGAGTGCTGCTTGGAGGCATAGATGATGAAGCTTCATCTCACATACTTTAGGCATGTTGCTAGGAGAGTTATTCCTTGGAGAAAGATAACATGGTTGGGAAGATGGGGTGGCAAAAGAGGGGAAGACCTTCAACCAAGTGGGTTGATACAATGACTGTTACAATGGGCTTGAGTGTGTCAGAGATTGGAAGGATGACACGGGATAGGACAGTGTTCATAGGGT
>NW_006399787.1:20180571-20182376 GCF_000299155.1 Elephantulus edwardii
ATAATAAAAAAGGATGACAGAAAAATAATCAATGACTTTGACCTAAGTGTAGGAGGACAGTACTGCATATCCCACAGACTGGTAAAAGAACAAATATATCTTCGGGAAAGTGTAACTAGAGGACTCCTTAGAAACAAGGATGGTGAAATTTCATCTCAAACACAAAATGTTGCCTAATGACAAGAAGCTGCACTGCAATCCCAGAGGTGCATGGTTCGAATCCACCAGATACTCTGCTGGAGAAGGAGGGGCAATCTACTCCTGTACCAGTCAGAACCAATTTGATGGCACACACACAATAAACAATAAAAATTTTAAAAAAAAAGTTGCTAAAAAAAAAAGGGTTAGTCCTTAGAAAATGGTATCATGCTTGCAAAGGTGGAGGGTCAGAGAAAGAGAGGAAGCCCTAAACAAGATGAATCAACACAGTGACTGTAACAATGGGTCAAGTAAATAAAAATTTATGAGACTGGCACAGGATAGGGCAAAGTTCACATGCATTGTTCCCAGGGTCATTTTGAGTCATAGCTGACTCTACAGCATCTCTACTAATGTTGAACAGCAATGTTAGTAGAAGGGAATGTATTTTGAGTTCAAATATACTTTTTGCTGGTTCTCTGTCAATTTTTTTTGCAAGCCATCATCACAAGCTGGTGATCAATGTCTCGAAACTACTTATATAAAGTTTAAGGGATTATTTTTTAAAAAAATGCATTTACAAGTGATTTCAGTAATCAAAAGTCCTCTGAAGCTTTCATTCACTTAATTATTATTGAATGCCCAAAGTTTTTATTGTTCCTATTAGGTGTCATTGATTTAGGTGTCAATAGCAACCCTATGAACAACAGATCTGAACCCTGTCCTATCCTTTGCCATCTTCACTCTTCCTGACACATTAGAGCCCACGGTGGCAGTCACTGTATCAATCCACCTCAAGAGTCTTTCTCTCCTTTACCAACGACCCTCTTAACCAAACATCATGTCCCTCTTCAAGGAATAACCCCTCTTACCAAAATGCACAAAGTATGTGAGGCAGAGCCTCACAATCTTTGCCTCCAAGGAGCAGCACTCTGGCTGCACTCTCTCCAAGACGTCTCCAGGGGATGTTCAGTGCTCTTCTCCAAAGAGTATCAATTATTATTCTACCATCCTTACTCATTGTCCAGCTCTCGGATGCATGGCAAGTGATTAGAAAGACCATGGCCCGACTCAGATGCACCTTGGTCCTCAAACTGATATCATTACTCCTCAATAATTTGGAGTGGTCCCTAATTGTAGACTTTCCCAGTGTAACATATCTCCTTATTTCCTGACTGCTGGTACCAAGGATGTTAATTATGGACCCAAGCAAGATGAAGTTACTGACAGTTTCAACCTTTTCTCCAGTATCATGATGTTGCCTATTGGTCCAGCAGTAAGAATGCCCAATAATTCACCATTTATTAAATGCTTATTATTATATGCCAGGAACTTTAAAGATATTACCTCTAATCTTCTCAGTAACTTAACAAAGTTAAGAGCATCATATTTATTTCAGATATGAGAGCACAAAGAATTACTCTAAGTCCCATACTGGTGAGACTCAGACTTCAAAATCAGTCTTCACAAAGTTTCAATTCAATTAACAATAATAGTGCCTTGGATAGACCTCATTGGCTATGACTCTGTCTTACTCAAAATTCATTATCCATTATACCCCATAGTACACACAAACCTGTGTCTCAAGGAGTTCACAATTCCATAGACAGGAAATCCAAACAGTTAAAAAGTTGACTAACACAGATGGATAACAAGATGGATCAACA
>NW_006399787.1:20182946-20184160 GCF_000299155.1 Elephantulus edwardii
CATCTCCTGATTTCCTAACTGCCGGTACCAAGAGTATTCATTGTGGATCCAAATAAGAAGAAATTAATGACAGTTTCAACTTTTTCTTCATCTATCAATTCCTCTCCAATGGTAAGAATCTTTGCTTTCTTGACACTGAGATATAATCTATATTGAAGACTATTCTTTGGCCTTCTGCAACAGTGCTTCAAATTCTTTCACTTCCAGCAAGCAAGGTTGTTTTGCCTGCATAACACAGATTACTTAAGAGTCTTCCTCTAATCTTGATGCTACATTCTTCTTTATACTGTCCAGCTCCTCAAATAATTTGCTCACCATACAGATGGAATAGGTATGAAAAAAAGAATACAATCCTGTCCTTCTAACAGTACATAACGAAAGCAAAAATAAATACTAATACCACCACCAGTGAGTAAGAGGAAGAGATAATTCTGAGTTTAAGAGATCTGGAGTGCTTGTATTTTTCCCTTATAAAAATATGGAGAATGACTTTTAAACCAAGACTTTGCTAGAACGCATCCCCACAGAGTCAATAAAGAAGTAAGAAACACTACAACCTTGGAATAAAAGTAAAACATAATAGAGCTTGCTTTGGCATTTAAATTATTATGTTTTTAAAGTTATCTATGAAGTATTTTCCTTCTACAAATTATGCCATGGGTGGTTTGTTTCATCACATCCTAATCTTTTGGGGAAGAAATAATCACATTGAAGATTAGCTTCTCTAAATTGTCCACTAAAGTTGACATGTCATTGACTAAGAACAGAGAAGGGAAAACAGTTAAAACTGTTTTCTGAAAGTGTGTGAAATTAGATTATCAGCTTGTATTTACAGACATGTAATTTGAAAATCAATTCATTCAAGTTCAAAGCACTATTTTAAAAGGTCTGAGAAATTCCTTCACAAAGCAAGAAGATCTAGAAATAGTCAAATAACATTTTAACAACTCATAGGTACAATTGGAATATGAGACCCACATGACTCAGATTCCATGTTGGAACAATACACCTTCAATTACTATAAGTAATAACTAGCAAGTTAAGTACGAAGCCATTTTTAAAACAGGTAGTTCTGAAGTTAAAAGTTCATTTTCAAATGTATTCTACTTAACAAAATATATTAAGTATACTATATAATACAAAGTTTAAATTTGCTACGTGATAGCCTAAGAGGAGAAAAGAATCCAGTGGTAATCTGTAGATAGCAAAGTAAA
>NW_006399787.1:20185635-20196351 GCF_000299155.1 Elephantulus edwardii
CATCATGATGCTGCCAATCAGCCCAGTGGTGAGAATCTTTGTTTTCTTGATATTGAGTCTCAGTCCATACTGAAGGCTGTAGTCCCTGACCTTCCATAGCAAGCGCTTCAGGTCCTCCTCAGTTTTGGCAAGCATGGTTGTGTCATCTGCAGATTGTTGATGAGTCTTCTACCAATCCTGATGCCACATTTCTCCTCTTAGAGGCCCGCCTCCTGAATAATCTGTTTCAGCATAAAGATTGAAAAGGTATGGAAATAAGATACATTCCTGGCATACTCCCTTCCCAATTTTGAACCATACAGTGTATCCTGGCTTTGTTCTCACAACTGTCTTCTGGTAAAAGTATAGGTTTCGCATTAGCACAATCGCATGTTCTGGGTTTCCCAATCTTCTCAGAGTCAGCCACAGTTTGTTGTGATCCACAAAGTCAAATGCCTTCGCATAGTCAATGAAACACAGATAGACATTCCTCAGTATTCCCTGCTTTTAGCCAAGATCCATCTAACATTAACTACAATATCCCTAGTAGCACCATCCCATCTAAAATACTGAATACAAGAAGTTAATATTAATATAGCCATATTTATGGTTATATGTCTACTCATACCTGGAGTTATACTAAACTGTTGTTATTGTTAAGTGCTACCTGTTGTTGTTGTTATGTAACATTGAGTCACCTATGACTCATAGTGACCCTATGTATAGCAGCCCTAAAAGCTGCTCTATCCTGTGCCAATCTCATTGTCTCTGACACACTGAACCCCATTACCTCAGTCACTGAATCAATCCATCTCATCGAGAGTCTTCTTCTCTTGTGCTGTCCCTCCACCCTCCTAAGTATGATGTCCCTCTCTAAGGAGTGGTCCCTCCTTGCAACATGTCCAAAGTATGTAAGACAAAGCTTCAGAATCCATGCCTCCAAGGAGCAGACTGGTCTCACCATCTCTAGCATGAACTTGTTTGCTAGCGGTCCATGGTATATTCAGCACTTTTCAATACTCTTCTCCAGGACCCAGCTCATAGGCATCAATTCTCCTTCTATCGTCTCTAGTCATTGTCCAGCTTTCTGATGTATAGCAAGTAATTGAAAAGACCCTGGCCTGGATCAGGAGCACCTTAGTCTCCAGACTGGCATCATTGCTCTTCAGTACTTTGAAGAGGTCTCTGACAGCAGATGTTCTCAATGCAATTTGTCTTTTAATTTCCTGGCTGCTGGTACCAAGAGTGTTGATTGTAGAGCCAAGCAAACTAAAGCTGTCAACAATCTCAATCTCTTCAACATCTATCATGATGTTGCCAATAGGCCCAGTGGTTAGAATCTTTGTTTTCATGATATTGAGCTTCAATCCATATTGAAGGCTGCAGTCCTTGATCTTCTGCAACAAGCACTTGAGGTCCTCCTCAGTTTCAGTGAGCAGGGTTGTATCATTTGCATAATGCAGATTGTTGATGACTCTAATCCTGATACCGCATTCCTTCTCATAAAGCCCTGCTTCCTGAATGATATGTTCTGCATATAGAGTAAAAAGGTATGGAGAAAGGACACATCCCTGGCATACACCCTTCCTAATTTTAAACCATGCAGTGAGGGAGCACTCCTTGGAAAAAGACACAATATCCTGGAAAGGTAGAAAGTCAGATAAAGAAAGGATCAGCACAGTGATTATAATTAACTAATATAGCTCACACATATGATTATGAGGATGGCACAGGATATGGCAAGGTTCAGGTCTATCATTCATAAGTTCTTTATGAATTGTAATTGACTAGATAGCACCTGGCATACGTACTGTATAGGCATTTGTAATGTCTGGAAGAAATGATCGCTCTAGGAGTAAAGTGCTTTTCTCAGTATGTTCGTAGATCTATTGCTATATTTAGTGGCTCAGTACCACTGACAAAACAGTGAACACTTCTCACCTGCAGTGTCAATCCTTTATTAGAAAAAAAAGTATCTTATTGTCAGGAAAAATAGAGAATGGTACTAAAAAGTTAGACTACTATCAAATGTAAGTGAGCTGAAATTTTTAGGGAACAGTTCCCCCTATAAATCTGTACACACACACACACACACACACACACACACAAATTAACCAAACTTACAACTGTTAACAGGTTGTGTCTCTGTATTCTAAAACATATAAATAAATAAACTATTTAATGAGAAAAAAAACTCCCACATGTTTAGAACTCAGTTCTTTTAACTGAATTGATAAAGTAAATTTCTAATAAGCTAAATTGTCACGGAGAAGAATCAAGGAGAATAGGAAATATTCCATGGACTGCCAAAAGAATAAACAGCTATGTCTTGGAGAAAGTGCAGCCAGAGTGGTTTTGCGGTTTTGGAGGCAAAGATGATAAAGCATCATCTTACATACTCTGGGCATATTGTTAGGAGAGACTCATAAAGGGATGTCATGCTTGGAAAGGTCCAGAGTCAACAAAAGAAAAGACCCTCAACAAGAAGGATTTACATTGTGATTGCAGCAATGGGCTCTAGTATATCCAAGACGGCGAAGATGGCACTAAACAGGACAGGGTTCAGATCTGTTATTCATAGGGCCATTAGGAATCATACTTGACCTGGTGACACCTAACCACACCAATAAATTAAAACCAAAGTGAAATGGGCAGAATTTTTGAGAGTCTGTAAATCAGAAGGCCCTCAGAAACTGGAATGGGCATAGGAAGGGGAAATGAAGTCATGTATATAAATAATTTTACTCATTTTGCTCAGGAATGCAAATGTAAATAAAGTTTAAGCGAGTAAAAACTCTACGTATGGGTTCACAGACATCAAGAATCTAAATATATATGAGTTAATTGCTGGTAGCAAAAGGTGTTGGCTACAACTCTTTTAATAAAAATTAATTGCCTGGCTGACTTAATTGGTTAAAATAGTCATCAGAGAAAAATAATCAAGCCAGTTATTTAAAAATCCACAGTGAGCTAATTCTTATCCTCTAGTTTTGAAATCTCCTAGATAGTAAAAGTAGTTTTTTCAAGACATCTGATTTTCACTATTTTGCATTCTTTTATTTCTTCCATCCAAAAGATCAAAGTGCTTTATTTCACATTAACAGAAGACCAAAAATAGAAAGAACAGCTATCTACACAGAAAAATCCACTACTCATTAATATAGCACATTTTAAACCTATACTATCATATAATTAACAAATTATATTGACTATTTATTATAAGCGAAAAATCTTGAAACATTTGCTGAAAAAGACAAAACTTTCAGTATGGAGCACACGTCAACATGTTGTTGTTGTTATGTGCTGTTGAGTCGCCTGTGACTCATAGTGAGTGACCCTATTTACAACAGCCCTAAACTCTGCCCTATCCTATGGCAATCTCACCATCTCCAACTCACTGGCCCCCATTACCCCAGTCACTGAATCAATCCATCTCATCAAGGGTCTTCCTCTCCTGCACTGTCACTCCACTCTCCCAATCATGAGGTCCCTCTCCAAGGACTGGTCCCTTCTTGCAATATGTCCAAAGTATGTCACACGAAGCTTCAGAATCCTTGCCTTCAAGAAGCAGCCCAGCTTTACCTTCTCCAGGACAAACCTGTTTGCTTTCCTAGCAGTCCATGGTATATTCATTACTCTTCTCCAATACCCAAGCTCAAAGGCTTCAACTCTCCTTTTATCATCCCTAGTCATTGTCCATCTCTATAATGCATAACAAGTCACTGCAAAGACCATGGCATGTATCAGGTGCACCCTAGTCTCCAGAATGACATCCTTGCACTTAAGCACTTTAGAGAGGTCTCTAACCACAGACTTCCCCATCGCAATACATAAATAAAACAAAAATCCTGACAACTGGACCAGTAAGCAACATCATGGACAATGGAGAAAATACTGAAGTTGTCACATATTTAATTTTACTTGGATACAAACATAAACAACATCAACAGAGCAGCAGTCAAGAAGTCAAACACTGAATTGGTTTGAACAAATCTACTGTCAAGGACCTCTTTAAAGTGTAAAGAGTGAGGATGTTATTTTTAAAATTAAGATGTTCTAAGGTATGGTATTTTCAATTTCCTCATATGAATGTTGAAAACTGAATAAGGAAGATCACAAAAGTATCCATGCCTTTGAATTGTAGTGTTGGTGAAGAATATTAAATATACTATGTATAGTGCCAAAAAAACAAACAAGTCTATGTTGGAATAAATGAAGCAGGAGTGTATCCACTTCGTAAATAACATGCCTCCGGAAAGTCTATGAGCTTTGATAAATGTCGATAGTCGTAGAGGGGCTTCAGGTCTTTTGTTCATAGGGTCGCTATGAGTCGTGCTCAACTCGAAGGCAATCAACAACAACAAAGTGCTCCCTAGATGCAAAGATAGTGAGAGTTGCCTCACAAATTTGGGGCATCTTATCAGAAGAGGCCATTGCCTCGAAAAGGGCATCAGGCTTGGGAAAGTTGAGCATCAGTAAAAGAGAGGAATATCATCAATAAGCTGGTGTGACACAGTTACTTCAACAACGGGCTTCATTAAACACAGCGGAGATTATGAGGATGCTACAAGATCAGGCAGGGCCTCATTTTGTTGTATTAATAGTCAGAGAAAAGAGAGAAAATACCCCTAAGAAAACAGATTGCCATTATGTCTATAATTATGATGGGCTTCAGCTACTAGAGATCATAGGACGGCACAAAATAGCGCAAAGTCCAGCTCTGTCGTTAATAGGGTCTCTATGAGTCATAGGTGACTTGATGGCACCTAACAACAACAGGGTTACTAGCCATTGGAGCCAACTCAACAGTACGTAACAGCACCTTTATTACTCTAAGTTGAACTTAAACAATTTCATGCTTTGTATTAAACTTGAGTTTGGTTACAGAAACTTAAATGCTTTAACTAACAAATGCCAAATTCTACTTTTTCTCATATTATTACAACATAATTTCAAACTAAGTATCCATAGTAAAAGCTTCTCAGAAGAAGCCATCCAGATAGATACATTTTCAAAGTACTGGGAAGAGACCCCAAAACATCTAAAATAATGACATTTAATTAAGAATATCTATTTATAAGCATTTGATTTCTTCTAATGCAGGAAATATTGTTTATGCACAAAATAGCTTTGATTCAGAATTATAACAAAATTAAAATTCCAAACAAGCACTGTTGTCGTTGCTGTGTACTGCACAGTCAGAACAGACCCATAGCTGGCCCTCCTGTGCTTTTACAGAGGAGGAGATTGCCCATTCTTCTCCCCGGGAGCAGCTAGTGGATTAAAAGCCCGTGCCTTCTGGATTGCAGTGCAGATTCTTGCCCCTAGAGTATGACATTATTTTTAAATCGTTTGCATGCTACTTTCTGTAAATCTGAGTTCAATTTTTCATTTTACTTGTTTTATGCTTGCTAACTATATTTATCAAGTTATAATGACAAACAATAATGGTTAGATTAATAGTTGATACAAATTTGATGTGTGATATCCCTTGGAAACTGGAGGGGAAAGCCAATTAAAATATCAGTATACCATTCATTCACCAAAGGAAATATTTTTTTCAAGTTCCCAAACTAAACTCGAGTTACACTGGGTTCCAATCAAAGAAAAAGGCCAGTTATTATTCAGAGATAAAGAGTTTTCATCTAGTGGAAACAAAAATTAATGTACACATTTTAATCTAACACCTGTTGCTTTTTTTTTTTTAAGTCTTTCGGAGTCTACCAGGCTATAAACTGTTAGCTGCCTTTGCTGGTTTGGATTTGTTTTTTCCCTTCCTTCTTTCTCTGCTTTCATTCTTTTTCTCTGTCTTGTGTTTTATCACAATTGGGTACCATGTAGAAGGCTCTTCTTGTTTCTTTTAATACCAGACTCCATTTTCATGTCATTGTTTTCATTATTCTTATCATACTGGATTGTCTTTTGGGGGCTCTGGTGGTCTAGTAATAAGACTCTGTGCTGTAATCCCAAAGATACGCAGTTTGAATCTGCCAGCTACTCCATGGGAGAAGGAGGAACAATGTCCTTCCCTCTGATTTAAGCCTCTGAAAACCCACTGGCGAGTTGGCTAGGGGTCAGTTCTAACTCGATTGCACACAATAACAATGTTTCGGTAT
The DNA here is from genome assembly GCF_000299155.1 of Elephantulus edwardii. Lineage (NCBI taxonomy): Eukaryota > Metazoa > Chordata > Mammalia > Macroscelidea > Macroscelididae > Elephantulus > Elephantulus edwardii. Next base: position 20,191,731 of record NW_006399787.1, read on the forward strand.
CACAAACTGTTGCAATTTTAAACATCATTCAGTAAAATATCACCGTCTACTTTGAGAATACTTTTAAGATGGTTTAGCTCCATTGGCACATTCTTTTCCCTATTATTAGAATGCATATTCCTTTTCCACTTACTTTCTCAGCTTTTAGCCATGTTTTAAATGTTGCAAAAGCATCAATTCAACTTGAAGTTATCATACCTCTGTCTCCCAGGGCCAGAGGAAATATTTTTATGCTAAAAAATAAATCCATTGTTCTAAAACCTTATATATTTGGATCAGAATATAAGGATTAGCTTTCATCTGAGTAAATAAAATTAATGAATGATACAAGACCCAAATAAATACAAGCCTGTCAGTGAAGCTACAGTTGGATGATTCAGTGATCTTTTTCGCTACACTTCTAGGTCATCTTTGACTACATCATATTGTCAAGTACTTGATTAGATATTGACTGGTATTGTTTCCAGATAATTTCTTACACATCTCTAAAAAAGAAAAAAGGAAGCAGCCACTTTAATTCTCCCTGCAGTGAAATACATATAAGCAAGATTGACTCATCTCCTTACAGCCCTCCTTCCTGTGTGCCATCAAAGTGGAACTGACCCTTAGCTGACCCTCCAGCAGCTTTTTCAGTAAATCCCATGGGAGGAGATTGCTCATCTTACCACGGAGCAGCTGGTGGATTCCAACAGCATGCCTTTGGGATTGCAGCACAGCTTCTTACAAATAGGTCACCAGAGCTCCCTACAACTCCCTTGTGCCATTAAATTGGAACCAACTCACAGCTGATCCTCTTGTAGGTTTTCAAAGGCAAGAAGCTGGTGAATTTCAGCCATGTGCCTTTGATATTGCAGCACTACTTCTTATCCTTAGTGCTGTGGAAAGGCCGCTTCCAATTAAATATGAATATGAATCGAAGGATCTTCAGTTAATCACATGGAGCAAGGTAAATAACTAAGAGAGAATGAATGACAACGGTAATATTTGAAGACTAATCTAGATGTTAGACTGAGTAGGTTAGACTGGAGGGCTGTGATACTGGAGACAAAAAGGAAAAAACTAAACTCAAATCTGCACAAACTAGGTAACAAGTACATGAACTTGCTGGTGGAAGAAGTCAACATGGGCATGACAATGATATAATAAATTGAGGAAACCTGGAAGTAAAGTTCTAAATGAATATAATAATAAAATAGGATGGTGAAAACTTTCAGTTTAACGAATGCTTATGGAGACCATGTGGTGCGAGCAACTTGAAAGTGTGAGAAAAGAAGAGCTATCAAGGTGCTCAAATTCTAAAAAATTCTCTGCATAATACTAAACCATTAACAACTACTCTAAAACAAAGATGGAAGATAAGAAGGCAGGAATGCCAGATTATATGAAACAGAACAGAAACAATAAGGAAAATGTTAACGCATTAGATAAACATATCCAAAGTCACAGAACAATTTGTGTAGAAATTGGTGAATGTGATTCTAGTCTATGTAAACTTTTCACTGAAAATATTTTATAAATATATATATATGTATGTATGTATGTATGTCAGTCACTTGGGAGGAGATTGCCCATATTTCTTCCTCAGAGTAGCTGGTGAATTTTAACTCTTAGCCTTTGGGTTTGCAGCAAACCTTAATCACTAGATCACCAGAGCATCCTTATATTATTATATAATTTCTATATTAAATTTTTAAGGGAGCTCTGGTGACCTAGTGGCAAGAAGCTGCACTCAATCTAGAAGGCACGCTTTTGGAAGCCACCAGCTGCTCCACGGGAGAAGGATGGACAATCTTCTCGCCTGCAAAACTGCCTCTGAAACGCACCTGAGGGTCAGCTGTGGGTTGGTTCTGACTCTATGCTACACAACAACAACTTTAAATTTAAGGAGGAAGAAACCCCCTCTCTCTTCTGACAAAGTCCGGGCACAATTCACCTCTTCCTATAACTGTGGCTACAGACCACCTTTAATACTGCTAGAGCAAATTCTTTCCATGTTTTTTACCCATTTTGTAATTGTGTTATCAGACTTTTACTTGTGGAGACACAGGAATATTTGGTAAACTTTAGTTAAGAGACTTTTGCCTGAGGTGGTATTACCAAGTGCTGTTCCCAGTCGTTAAGTTTTATTTTTTCACCCTGTTGGCAAAATTTTTTGATGCGCACAGTGATTTAATCTATAGAAGGTCCCATTCATCAATTTTATCCTTTTCAGATTGGGTATTTCTGGCTTTATTTGGCAATCTCTTTACACAATAGACTAGGGCTTCTAAGCTTGATCTCAGTTTGTCTATTTATGAACTTTATAGTTTTGGGCTTTACTCCTGGGTCTCTGATTCACCTTGAGTTGAGTTTTGTGTAGGGGGTGAGATGTGGATCCTGTTTCAGCTTTCTGCCAGTGGAAGTCCAGTTTTTCCAGCACCATTTGTTGAAGAGGTTGTCATTTCGCCATTTGATAGCTTTGATTTCCTTGTCAAATATCAGTTAACCATAAATAGTTGGGTCTATTTCTGGGTTCTCAATTTTGTTCCATTGATCTATGTCCCTGTCATTGAACCAGTATCATGCTGTTTTGCTTACTACTGCTGTGTAGTAGGATTTGAGGTCAGGGAGTGTTATATTTCAAATGGCCAACACACACATGAAGAAATGCTCAAAATCACTGGTAATAAGAGAGATGCACATCAAAGCCACAATGAGATACCATCTAACTCCAGTAACCGTGGCCAAGTTTAACAGGATAGCAAGTAATAAATAAATGTTGGAGAGGATGTGGTGAGATAGGAACTCTTATACATTGTTGATGGGATTGTGAAACGGTACAACCACTCTGGAAAGAAGCTTGGTGCCTCCTCAAAAAGCTGAACATAGAAATTACTTAAGACTCAGTTATCCACTGCTTGGAATATACCCTGAAAAAAATGAGAACTGAGGCACAAATGGAGACTTGAACAACAATGATTACCACAACATTATTCACCATCACAAGAACATGGAAATAGCTCAGATGTCCAACCCCAATCAAATGGATTGAGAAAGTATGGTACATTCACACAATGGAATACTACACAGCACACAGGAGCAATGATTTTGTAAATTATTACCTAACTTGGGAGGGACTGAAGAGCATTATGATGAGTGAACTAACTCAGTGCCCCAAGGACAAATATTTTATAAAACCATTACTGTAGAATAAGTATAAGAATCCAGGGCAGGGGGTGGTGGGTGGAAGCAGAGGGATGAGGATGTGCGGGGTGGGGTGGGAGGATTAATTATGGGGTTGTACAATTTGATGGCGGGATGTGGGAAACTGGAAGAATCTAGTCTGAAAAAGAATGTATTTGCATTTTGTAAACAAACTAGAATAATAAAATAAAAAACTAAACAAAAATAGTGCTAGTGCATCCGAATAACTAAATGTTGGCTTCCCTTTAATTTAAATGGTCCCATGTATCTGGTGGCTATTGATTTGGACTATTCAGGTGTATGCAAGAGTCAGACCCATTAACGTTTACAAAGTTCACTTCTGAAAACCATTAGCAAGATAGGCTACCAGTGTCCAAACCACACCACTTGTAAATTTCTGGTGATGTTCTCTGGGAATAGGAGCCAGGACATTGTGATTTCCCACAAATGCACCAACATCATTATAATTCATGTTACTTCTCATGATATTCTCTCTGCTTACAAAGACTGTCTTCACCGTAGAACAAGTAAACTTCAATTCATCTTTAAAGGACAACTCAAACGTTACATTGTCCATGAAAATGTTTTCATTTATCTGAAAGAAATATGGCTGACTGAAAAGAGATGTAGCTTTAACACAGAGTAGATTCAATCCCAGGTTAAATTTAAGGGAGCCTTAAGTCCCAGAAACAGTTTTTGCTAAACTTTGAACAAGTATTTTAACCTCTTTGAACATTAACATTTTCATCTCTATAATGGTAATAAAATGTTAATCTTTTGGCCGGAAGTGGAGCACCCCCTGACCACTCCTCATGGCGGAAGCTCGGGCGCTGTACGGTGGTGATTGAGCGAGCCTGGCGGGCGGGCGCGAGCTCTGGCCCCGCCCCCACGTGCCCCCTGGGCTCCGCACTCCTAATGCTTCGCGGGTGTTGAGTCCTTCCCGGCCGGGACAATGGTGAGATATTTCCTGGGCCAGAGCGTGCTCCGGAGTTCCTGGGACCAAGTGTTCGCCGCCTTCTGGCAGCGGTACCCGAATCCCTACAGCAAACATGTCTTGACGGAAGACATAGTACACCAGGAGGTTACCCCTGACCAGAAACTCCTGTCCCGGAGACTCCTGACCAAGACCAACAGGATGCCGCGCTGGGCTGAGCGATTCTTTCCTGCCAGTGTTGCTCACTCGGTGTACATCCTGGAGGACTCTATTGTGGACCCACAGAATCAGACCATGACCACCTTTACCCGGAACATCAACCATGCCCAGCTGATGGTGGTGGAGGAGCGCTGTGTTTATGGTGTGAACTCTGATAACAGTGGTTGGACCGAAATCCGCCGAGAAGCCTGGGTCTCCTCTAGCTTGTTTGGTGTCTCCAGAGCTGTCCAGGAATTTGGTCTGGCTCGATTTAAAAGCAATGTGACCAAGACTACGAAGGGTTTT
>NW_006399787.1:20197713-20221963 GCF_000299155.1 Elephantulus edwardii
CGACTCGACGTCACATAACTGCAACAACAACAACTGTTGTTATGTACCACCATGTCAACCACAACTCACAGAGATCAAATGAATGACAGAAAAGAACCTTGCTGCCTTGTACCATCCTCAGGATCCCTGACATGCTTGAGTTCATTGTTTCAGCCACAATGTCAATCTTTCTTGTTAATAGTCTTCCTCTCTTCCTCTGACCTTGCACTTTTCCCGTACGTCTTTTCAAGGACTGCCCCCATCCTGCTAAAATGAATAAAAAATATGGTATGATACACAAACAATATATAAATGAACCAGACAACCTATGTGTCCTTTAGAAAATCCTATTATTGTGAAAAGTTTCATGAAAAAAGAATGAAAGAAGGTGCTATTATTATTACTTTACAAATAAGGATATTGAGAGGTTCAATCACAAGAAACACAGCTGATAAATTAGAGAGCAGACATTTGAATGCAATAATCTGAATGCTAAAGTCATTCTTATAACTTGTTTCAATCTCTTTCCTAAACTCTAAAGTCTATTCTGGGAACCACACAACAGAACTTCTTTCTTTGCTGTAATCTTAATGTCAACATAATGGCTAGAGTGTTAGCCTAAAAGTTGGCTTTTCTATCCATTACGTTAGCCTCCTCTGGTCTCTGGCTACCTTAACTCTAAACACATGGTCTTACAAATCATCAACAACTTTGAGAATAGGATAAGAGAGAGAGGGCTTCCCACACTACAGAGTAAGACTTTGTGAGACAGTGATTGAGTGAGACCCTGGCAACAATGGTAGTATAGGGATATTGTGGAGAGACTGTGGTGTTGCTGTGGAGAGACTGTGGCAAGGTGATTGAAGGAAAAGCTGATTTATAATTGCTCTGAGGCAAACCTTCCTGGATAATTAAGAAGACCAAAGACTTCAGAATTTGTGTTGCTGAACTGAAACCAGGACTTTTACTAATAAAGGAATTGTGTTATGCTGTTAATTAAGCTTGAGACTTCTGAACTAAATCTGAACTTGCATTGTGAGATATTAGCTGCCTCTCCCATTCTCCACCCTATTTCCTTAATAAATCCCACTCTTGGTCCACAACTGTGAATAAAGACTGTGAGTTAGCAATGAATATCAAACCCCAGTGATTGGTGAAAATAAGTGGAGGATATGGGGTGGGAGGTGTGACCCAGCAGCTATTTTTTGCTATGGATAGTACTGATGGGGGAAATTCCCCTTTATGAAGCAGGCAAAAGTCATAGTTGGCCACCATCACATTACATCTGCCACTTTTGCAATGGCACAGAATAGAGTCAATAAAAGGTTGTATTTACCCATGGTGCCATTCTCTTGTTGTTATATGCTATTGAGTCACCTGTGACTCAGAGAAATCCTATGTATAAGTTCTGAACCCTGCCTTATTCTGAGCCAGTTTCACTGATTCTAACACCCCATAACCTCAGTTACTGTGTCAGTCCATCTCATCCAGGATCTTCCTCTCCTTTACTGTCCCTCCACCCCTCTAAGAATAATGTTCTTCTCCAAGGACTAGTCTCTCCTGACCATGTTCCCAAAGTATGTGAGACAGAGTTTCAAAATCCTAGCCTCCAAGGAGAAAGCTGGTTTCACCCCCTCCAAGACAAACCTGTTTGTGCTCTTGGAGGTCTATGGTATATTCAATACTCTTCTCCAGAAATACAACTCAAAGGCATCAGTTTTTCTTCTGTCATCCTTAGTCATTTTCCAGCTCTCTGATGCATGAAAAGCAATTGTGAAGACCATGGCCTGGATGGGGGCACCTTAGTCTCTGGACTGACATCATTGCTTCTCAGTATTCTAGAGAGATCCCTGACAGCAGATTTTCCCAGTGCAATCCATCTTCTTCTTATTTCCTGACTGACTGCTGGTGCCAAGAGTGTTGACTATGGAGCTGAGAAAGCTGAAATTGTTAACAACCTCACTCTCCTCTCCATCTATCATTCTAGATATAATATTTAAATTGCACTTAAGGAGGTCATGAGCCCATAAAGAGGGATATGGTTCCCATTACTTAGTGAATGCCTTTTAAAATAACAAAAATTAAAAAGCCCCCCAAAATAAATAAAATGTAACATTTAAAGGTAAAAGTGCTATCTTTGAAGGGTGGTGAGACACGCTTATCACTGCAACAGAAAACTATTTATATAACCTTGAGGGATAGTGGAATGGAGGGAATAAACAAAGGAAGAATTGTAAAATTATCATTACACAGATGTTAACAAACTGGTGACATGTTGGCATTGCATTTTAGAATTTATTGACACTCTATGCAATGACTTCTCTTCATTGCAAACCACTGGGATTTAAAATACTTGAAGTTTCAAAGCTGCTTCCTATCACTGAGCAAACTATTTTACAGCTGTCAGCACTTCAGGTCATAAACAAGGAAGAAAATCCATGGGTTAAATGGGAAAATTGCATCATAATATTCTGTTTAATGTATATACATTTTATTCATAATTATTGTAAGAGTTTTCTAAATAAAAAAGACATATTTATTGTTTTAACTTGGAAAATTCACAGTTATATAAGAAATTAAAGCTCTGCTGTAATTTCACCAAAGATGTTGTTATTGTTGTTAAGTGTCGTAGAGTCATAGACAACCAATAGTGATCCTATGAACAAAAGTCTTGAACACAAAACTTTCATCATTTCTCCAAGTTCATAGAGTTTCCGGAGGCAAGCTTTTCTGGAAGTGGATGCCACTCCTGCTTCCAAGCTTGTTTTATTCAAGAGAGCCACAAAAACCAGGCCCGAGAGCCCAAAAGCCTTTTTAAATATGAAGGCAAATCCAATCATCTCACATCCTGTTTTGCAAGAGCAAGAGTCATGCCCTAGTCTTATCCCCAAACCAGACAACACACCTTTGCAGAATATGGCCATTCATCTTTCCAGACTAGAAAAAGCCCCAGACTGGTGGCCAAAAGCCTTTTTAAATATGAGGCCAAATCCAATCAGCTCACACCCTGTTGCAAGCAAGAGCCAAAGATGGCCATTGTTAATATGATGTTGTATGTATGTCCTTCCAGACCTTTATCTACATATTATGTGTATGTGTTTGTTCGACCATTTATATGAGTTGTCAAATGTCATAATGGTTACTCATGGTGTACAGTGTTTGGTGGAGCTCCCAGTTTAAGACAGACTTGAAAGCAGGAATGACATCCATTTTCTAAACCACATGCCTCTGGAAACTCTATGAACTTGGAGAAATTATGTTAGTTATAGAAAGGCTTCAGGCCTTTCGTTCATTGGGTCACTATGAGTCGTGCTCGACTAAACAGAAATCAACAAAAACAATATGTATATACACACACACATATAAACACACACAAATATGTTGTTGTTCTTGTTATTATGTGCTGTCGAGTTACCTGTGACTCATAGTGACCCTATGTACAACAGTTCTGAACCCTGCCCTGTCCTGAGTCAGTCTCACTGACTCTGACACACCTAAAGCCATTGCCCTAGTCTCTGTATCAATCCATCTCACCTGGGGTCTTCTTCTTCTGTGTTGTCCTTCCATCCTTCCGAGCATGATGTCCTTCTCCAAGGATTGGTCTCTCCTGGCCACACGCCCAAAGTATGTGAGACAGAGCTTCAAAATCAGCCTCCAAGGAGAAATTTGGTTTGACCCTTTCCAAGACAGACCTATTTGTTTTGTTGGTTGTCTATGGTATGTTCAAGACTTTTCTCCAGCATCACAACTCAAAGGTATCAATTCTTCTATCATCCTTAGTCATTGTCCAGCTCTCTAATGCATAGCAAGTAATAGAGAAGACCACGGACTGGATCAGATGTACCCTAGTCTCTAGACTGACATCATTGCTTTGCAGCACTCTAGAGAGGTCCCTGGCAGCAGATTTACCTAGTGCAATTCGTCTTTTCCTTTCCAAACTGCTGGTGCTAAACATGTTGATTGTGGAGCCAAGAAAGCTGTAACTGTTAACAACCTCAATCTCCTCTCCATCCATCATGGTGCTACCAGTTGCAACAGTGATGAGAATCTTTGTCTTCTTGATGTTGTGCTTCAATTCACATTGAAGACTACAATCCTTGACCTCCTGAAACAAGTGCCTCAAGTCCTCCTCACTTTCAGAAATATATATATACTTCTTCCCCCAAAAAGGTCACATACACACACACACACACACACACACACACACAAAAGAACAAAAAAAATGTAAAAATCACTACCCTGGAGTCTGACTCATAGTGATTCTCCATTGGGATCCCCATGTTGTAAACCTTTATAGGAGGACACTGCTCATCTTTCTTCATTGGTTTTGCTGGTGAATTCAAACCACCAAGGAATGGCATTAGCACTGTAAAACACTATGCCACCAAAGTTCTTTCTTCTTGTTTTTAATAGATCTATTCTATATAATTTTTACAAAGCTTTGTATCTTGGTTTGTTTGTTTTATTTAACATGAACATTACATGTTATTGTATTAATAATAACAAAATAAACCAAGAAGCTCTGGTGGCCTAGGGGGTAGGGAGTTGCACTATCCAACAATAAGGCATGCAATATGAGTCTAGCAGCTGCTCTGAGGGAGAAAGATGGGCAGTCATCTCCTGTGTGATTTGTAGTCTCTGAAAATTCCCTGGAGGATCAGCTATGTGTCAACTCTAACTCAAAGCCAATGAGTGAATAAGTGAGTAATACAGCAAATATATTTTCTTGTATTTAAGGAGGTCAAATGTCACCTCACATATTTTAGGCATGCTGTCAGGAGGCACCAGTCTTTGAAAAAAGACATGATGCTGGGAAAGGTAGAGAGTCAGTGAAAGAGGAAAGCCCTCAATGAGATGGACTGACGCAGTGACTGCAACAATGGGCTTGGGAATGACAGAAATCATGAGGTTGGCACAAGACAGGGCATGGTTTCTGGGTCCCTATGAGTTGTAGTCAATTCAACAGCCCTAACAACAACATGTATTTAATAGTGTGACTCCTACACTCATTCTTTTAACTACTGTGTCTACTGTGTCAGTCTCTTTTTTAAACTCAGAAGTCTGTGCTGAAAACCACATAATAGTAGCTCATTCTTTATTATATCCTTACGGAACCACAGTATGAAGCAATATAATAAATTTCTTAAGTTTTTTGTTAAGTGGTAGAAACTACACATAAAATATTAATATTCTATGGTTTTATTTATATAGAGATCGTAAACAAGAAAAAGTAATCTCTAGGATATGGTCAGATAAAGGTAGGAAAGGCTGATAGGGTACTCAAAGAGAATTTCAAGCAATTTTCAGGTTTTTTTGGCTGGATTCTGGGCTATTCAGTTTGTGAAAATCCATTAAACTTTGTATTTATTTATATCATGCATACTTTAGATATTGTTTTTTAAAGTCATCTGTCATTATCATTTATACACTAATTTTTAAAATTTGACTTTAAAAATCATCTAAAAAGCCAAGCAAGCATCAGTAAATTTTACCTCAGCTTCAAACAAAATTTTTTTTCCTATGCAACTTTTATCAGAAAATATAAAATGATGAAAGATCATCCAACTTACTCAATTATCTAATATGAAGCAACTTATCAACACCAGAAAAGTATACAACTAGAAATAAAAGTCACAGAGCAATACTATGAAAGACAAAATTGACAAAATAAATGGAAAATCTGAAAATATTAAGAAAGAAACAGTAAATATAGCTTAGAATATCAATAATAAAATTGCAGAAATAGATAACATAAAAAACCCACCCCAACTTGTGATGATACTACCCAGATCCTCACTGCTAATGTTAAAAGAATTTTTAATTGGGTTAAAGGTTGCCCCTATGATGACCCATCTGCTTTTCAGAGTGTCTGGGTGTCATGATCTGCCCAACTTTTATTCTTTACAAAAAGTAGATTGGTAGAACTTTGGAGAATTAAAGTATAGAAGTCTGTTTGGGGTCGTGGAGGAAATACTGGTGAAAATCAAACTGAGTTCATTTGGGAATACAAGGATAGTTTCACACTATTGTTCTTGTTGTTGTTGTGTGCCGTCAAGTCACTTGCGACTCATAGTGACCCTATGTACAACAGCCCCAAACCCTACTCTGTCCTGTGCCAATAGCATTGCCTCTGACACACCCATCCAAATTACCCCAGTCACTGAATCAATCCACCTCACAGAGGGTCTTCCCTTCTTGTGCCATCCCTCTACCCTCCCAAGCATGATGTCCGTCTTCAAGGACCTGTCCCTCCTGTCCAAAGTATGTCAGACGAAGCCCCAGAATCCTTGCCTCCAAGGAGCAGCCTGGTTTAACCCTCTCCAGGATGAATCTGTTTGTTTTCTTGGCAGAAGACCTATTAATATAATTTATTCTATTACCAAAACAAAACAGAAAATCTGTGTGAGTTATCCCAGTGAATACAGATAATCTAACATTTATAAAATACTATACTGACTCATTACTTTTTTTGCATCCCTACAAAAATATTCTAGCAATCCTAAAAATAAAAATAAACATTCTAACATGGAGAAAGATATGTTAGAAATAGTCTCTTTATACAGAGAACATAGTAAGCTTCCATTATCAGCACTTTGGCAAGAAAGAAAGAAATTACCTTTCCTTGAATATGATTACTTTGGTAGAAAATCTACTGAATAAATATTAGGATTAATAAGCATGTATGGCAATGTTGTTGGCTTGGAAAACAGCTAAATAAAAATCAATTTTCTGATGTAATAACCTTTTGAATCTGTAATTTTTAAAATATCTTTCAAAAAAATATTAAAAACCCACTAATGAATCCAACAAAAGATATACTAGACCTTTGTGGATAAAATACTTTCTTTTTTAAGGATATAAAAGAGAACCTACATAAAATAAATAAGAGAAGCAAAGCATTTTTATGAATGGGAAGGCTCCTAAGTATGTAAATTATCCTAAATTTAATCTATAAATTTAGTGCAATAGGTGGCCTAGTGGCAAGAAGTGCGCTGCAATCCCTAAGGCATGCAGTTCGAGGCCACCCACGCAATTAACAGCCTCTGGAAACCCGCTGGAGGGTCAGCTATGGGTCAGTTCCAACTCGGTGGCATACCACAACCAGCACAGTGATACCACAAGATAGATTTTTCTCCTCTTGTGTAAACAACACAAAGAAGGAAAGAGGCAAGTTTTCAAAAGATTAGTATCAGAACCAGTGAAGAATTCATTTTTAGGGATAATACATGACTTTTGCTTTTCTCATTTCTGTTCTCTTATTTCCAGAAATAACAGTCCTTCTTCATAAAGGCTATTCCTTCTAAGGCAGTCAAGAACTTCAGAACACTATTAATTAATCACAATGATGTTGTTGCTTGTTACTGTTGAGTCAGCTACATCTCACAACAAACCTAAGTTCAACATAACGAAACTCTGGCCAGTTCCAGGCTCTCCTTGCTATGTCTGAGCTCAATATTACAAAGACTGGGGCACTCCACGTCACTGACAATTTTACTCTTTCTCATTTTACTTCAGCAACTGTCATGTCTTTTTCCACAGACTAGTCCTTCCTGATAAGATATTCAAAGTACATGAGATGAAATTGCATCATTCCTCCCCACATCCAAGGACCCTTCTAGCTACACTGCTTCCACCACAGATATGAGTATTCTTCTGGAAGTCCATGGTGTATTCAAATATTCATCAACACCACAATTCTTACATATCAGTTTTTCTTCAATCTTCCTTGTTTTTCAACATTTTTTAAATTGTTGCAAATTTCCTTACTTCCCCTTCCTCAATGCACTGCACAAGGCGCCCCATGTTTGAGACTGTTGTCATACATATGATGCTTAATTATATATTCCTTTTGAACATTATTTACTCTCATATGTTTGGCTATCTAACCACTCTTTTCCCATTCTTTCCAATTAATTGTCCATCTGAAACTAAACTCATTGCCATTAAGTCAATTCTGACTCACAGTGACCCTCCATTGGATTTCTGCAGCTGTAAATCAAAATGAGATTGCTCATCTTTCTCTTGAGGAGCTGTTGGAGGATTTGAACTGCTGGAGATGTGAGTGGGCAGTAAAACTCCTTGTCTTCATCATATGTTGTTGTCAGTTACTGTTTAGACTGACTTATAGCAACCCTACGAACAACCGATGTGAACGCTGTCCTGTTCTGTATGATCCTCACAGTCTCTGTCACTCTGTTTATGATGGGACTCACTGTCTCATCACCACACAATGGAACTGAAAACACCGTGGCTTGAGTTAAGTGCATCTTAGTTCCCACGGTGCTGTCTTTGCTTTTTAACACTTTAAAGCTGATTCATTCAGCAGACTCACTCAGTGCAATGATATCTTAGCTACTACTTTCATGGGTATTGATTGTGAATTCAAGTAGAAGTCCTTGACAACATCAGTCTTTTCTCCATTTATCATAATCCTGCTTATTGGTCCAGCCATGAGGATTTTTGTTTTCTTTATGTTGAGGTGCAATCCATCCTATGCACAACACAAAATAAATACTTCAAGTTCCTCACAGGAAAAAAGGAAGTCTAATAAAAAAAGGAAGTCGATCCAAGGCAGAGTGTTATTTAATACTTAATAGATACCACAGAAAATAATCATTTAAAAGGACAAATCTTAGCCCAAACAAAATTACATCCTTAAATTTTAAATTCTTACTAAAATAAACATGGAATTTATATTACTTAATGATTGTCAGGATGGCAAAGGGCTGAGCATCCAAAAACAGCTAAGACAATACACTGACAGAGAATGGCCAGAGAAAGTTCAAGCAGGGTTTAGAAAAGACTGTGGCCCCAGAGATATCATTGCAGATGTCAGATGGATCTTGGCTGAAAACAGAGGATAGCAGAATGTCTATCTGTGTTTTGCTGACTATGAAAAGCCATTTGACTGTGGATCATAACAACCCATGGTTAACATTGTAGAAGATGGGAATTTCAAACAATTATGCTTATGAAAAAAATAATCTGTAACTAGACCAAGAAGTTGTTGTCCAAATAAAGCAATGGAGTATTGAATGGTTTAAAATCAAGAAAAATGTGCGTCAGGACTATATCCTTCCTCCATACCTATTTAATCGGTATGCTGAGAAAAATCAGGATTTGAGAAAGACATCAACAACTTATATTATACAGATGACACAACCATGCCTGCCGACAGCAAAGAGGACTTGAGGCACTTGCTACAGAACATCAAGAGTTACTGCCTTCAATATGGATTACATCTCAACATCAAGAGAACAAAAATCATCCTCACCACTGGGCCAATATGCAAAATCATAATAGGTGGAGATAAGATGGATATTGTCAACAATTTCATTATTTCATTTTACTTGGATCCACAATCAACAACACCTTTGATACCAGTGAGGAGATCTTGTGTGTACAGAATTAGGAAAGTCTGCTGTCGAGGACCTCTCCAATGTCCTGAAGAACAATGATGTTACTTTAAAGACTAAGGTGCACCTGATTCCAGTCATGTTCTTTCCAATCACCTGTTATGCATCTGAAAGCTGGACAATGAATAAGGACAAAAGAAGTGGTGTCTTTGAATTGTGGTGTTGGAGAAGCGTACTGAATCTCTCACTGACTACCAAAAAAATAAACAGAAATGTCTTGGAGAAAATGCAACCAGAATGTTCCCTAGAGGTGGGGATGGTGACGTTTTGTCTCACATACATTGGGAATGTTGTTTGAAGAGTCTGTTCCTTGGAGAACAACATCATGTTTGGAAAGTAGGGGTGTCAGTAAAAGAAAAGAATACCTTTAATAAGATGGATTGATACAGTGATTGCAGAAATGGGTTCAAGTGTGTCAAGGATAGAAGGATGGTGCATGTTATGAAAGGGTTAAGTTTTATTATTCATAAGATCACTATTAGCCCTACTTGATTCAATCGCTCCCAACAACAACAAAAACAACATACATAGGTAACCATGACTCAGAGTCAACTCAATGGCATCTAATTTAATAACAACAATTATGTATATGCTTTACTAAGTCATTCGCAGTATTCATAGTACACAAAAGCATAAGAATATATACCAGATAATCTAATATTTTTAATACTGGAGACTAAGGTGTGCCTGATCCAGGCCATGGTCTTTGCAATTACCTGCTATGTATCAGAAAGCTGGACAATGACTAAGGATGACAGAAGAAGAACTGATATCTTTGAGCTGTGTTGGTGGACTGCTAAGAGAACAAACAAGTTCTCCTAGAGAGGGTGAAACCAGCCTGGTCCTCAGAGGCAAGGATTCCGAAACTCCATCTGACATACTTTGGGCATGTTGCAAGGAGGGACCAGTCCTTGGAGAGGGACATTATGTTTGGAAGGATGGAAGGACAGCACAAGACAATAAGACCCTTGATGGGGTGGATTGACTCAGTAACTGGACTAAAGGGCATAGGTGTGACAGAGGCAACAAGGTTGGCTCTGGATAGAGCAGGGTTCAGAGTTATATACAGAGTTGCTATGAGTCATAGGTGACTTGACGGCACATAACATCATATTACTGATCACCTAGAAAACCTGAGCATCAATTTTAACAAGATAACTGGAAACAACCCAAGAAAACAACTAACAAAGAAAGCCAATTTACAAGAGCCTTGGAAACTTGGGGACATTTTGTAGAATGTAATATTAATGAAATGATCCACTTAGAAGATCAACTTAAAGTAGCCTTGAATAGTGGTTAAGAAAATATCAGCCCACAAGAATTTTCCACAACTTTATTCCCAAATTTACTAGTCATGGCAATAAATAGGAAAAGCCTAAGGATATTCATATAATATGGTTTAACTTCATTTTGAGTTTTCTTTGTTTCTTACCACATAGATATTACTCGAATCCAAACTACTTTTCTTAAGGCTCTGGACCACTCTAAGATTCAGAAGTATTTTTTCAAGATTCCTCAATTTTTACAACTCTGAGACCTGCTCATTCAGTTCCTAAAAGGTAGAATATCATTGGAAACTATCTGATATATCAAAATCTTACTCAACCTTCAAGGCATTTTAAATGTCATTTCCTTCCTTAAAATTACTATAACAACATTAACTGTCCTCCAAACCAATGTTTATCATTAAGAGGGAAAAAAAATCAACATTTAATGAGCTTTACTACATGCCAAGCAATTTTCATTTTGCTCTTCACAAAAGTCCTATAAATTAATATTAAATCCACTTTGCAAAATTAGAAAATAAGGCTCTGAGAGTTTATACAGTACAGTAATAAATCATGGAATTAGGATTTAAACTAAACTTATCTGGTTTCAATGTCCATGTCTTTACATGATTTCATGCTGCTGTATTATGACCCTTACCATTTTTATACTGGTCCATTCATGTAAATTATAAGTCTTTGAAGGTAGCAGCGCTAACCTATTTAGGTTTGAATTCTACTGTTCTAGCAAAATGCCTAATATATAGTAGATAAAGCATTCAATTAGTGCCAGAAATAATGTTTAGAAATTAGTACAGTGTTCATTTTCTACATGTTATTAGTTCCCATGTGGCCACATGATCATAAAAAAATAAGGACCTGGGCTTCTAGTCACAACAGCATTAACTGGGACCAGACTTGCCCTCTACTATAGCTAATGAGAACAAAATACACAAAAGAACTTTTTTTCACACATTCAACAAAATGCAATGAGAGAGAAACACACAAGGTAAGACCCAAAATTTCCCAGAAGCCTGTCTGGAAGAAGTTTCTGTGATATAACACAGGGAGAGGGCACTGAAATGGAACACAGAAGTCTTAGTGAGTTAAGATGACAAGAGTTCAAAGTATAAAGAGGAAGAAGGAAGTGGAACCTACCCAAAAGAATAGTAAAGAAGAAAGAGGAAGTTATTCAAAGAAAGAGCTCAAAAAATCCGCATAAGGTTCTCAGAAGATTGTAGATGAATTATTAAGTGCATGTGCATAGAATAAATGACATAAGGTCATGCAAAGTATTAGCAAGTGAAAAATTAATAATTTTGCAGAAATAAGGCTGTGTGACAGCTAGTGTAGGGAGCCTTCAATGAAAATGCACATCACTGTGTACAAAGACTCCAGAAGAATCACACCTTAGTTGTGAAGATAAACTAGCTTATAGTGACCACTTTGTTAGTATTGTTGTTGTTATGTGCCCTTGAGTTGGAACTGACTCATTGCTGATCCTCCAGTGAGCTTTTAGAGGCTATACATGACATGGGAGAAGACTGCCCATCTTTCTCCCACAGAACAGCTGGTAGATTCAAACCATTTGGCTTTGGATTAGCAGGGCAATTCTAGTTGCCATTAAAAGTAGTCATGAGGATTTCATGTTTATAACAGAAGCACTGTGGCCATAGGGTTTGCAATGGCTGATTTTGGAGTGAGTAGGTTATTCTTCCAATGTGAATGTAGGAGAACATCCAACCTTTCAATGAGTAGCCAAGTGCATCAACTATTTGCACCACTCAGGAAGTTCAAAGAGTCTCACAGCTGTTGAGTGAAAACCAACTAATAGTCCATTCAGTTTTGCAAGGTCATAAAGCGAATGGGAGGAGAAGGCCCAAATTTCTCCCATGACGTTGCTAAAAGATTCAAATCATCAAACAAACCCTACAGGTTAGTATTTCAACACCAATGGACTACGCCACCAGACTTCCACCTTAAAGTTGCTTTTGTTAAGTGCTGTAAAGTTCTAACTATACCTCACAGCAACCCTATAAACAATGAATCTGAACCCTGCCCTATCCTGTGCCACAGATTGCTGTTGTTGTTGTTGTTATTATTATCATTATTATTGTTATTGTTATATGCCTTGAGTGGACTATACCTCATAGAGACCCTATAAACAACAGCTCTGAACCTTGCCCTATCCTGAACCAACCTCATCATCTCTGGCACACCTGATCTCTTTCCATAGTCACTGCTGTCAACTGATCACATCGGGTCTTCCCCTCTTACATTATACTTCTAGTCTTCAAGCATGATGAATTCTCTAAGGACTTGTCCCTCCTGACAACATGCCCAAAGCATGTGAGACAGAGTTTCAACATTCTTATGTCCAAGACTGGTTTGCTTGTTCTCTTGGAAGTCCATGGTATGTTCAATACTCTTCTCCAGCACAACTCAAAGGCATAAATTCTTCTTCTGTCATACTTACTAACTTCCTATTATTCTCAGATGCATAGCAAGCAATGGCGAAGACCATGGCTTGGGTTAGGTGCATATTGGTCCTTAGACTGACATGATGGTTCTTTAGAACTCTGGAGATATCCTTGAATGCTTATTTTTCCAATGTAACTCATCTTTTGATTTCTTGATGCTGGTTGACTGTGGATCTAAGCAAGATGAAATTACTGTCAACGTCAATAGTTTCTCCATCCATCATAATGTTGCCTAGTGGTGTTGAGGGGTTTTGTTCCCTGATGTTAAAATGCAGCCCATATCGAAGGCTGAAGTCCTTGGTCTTCTGCAGCAAAAGTCTCAAATCCTCCTCAATTTCAGCAAGCAAAGTTGTGCCATTTACTAAATTCAGGTGATTTATGAATCTTCATTCTATTCTGATGTCACATTCTTCTTCATAAAGTCCACCCCATCAAATGATCTATCTGTTCATCATATAAATTGAAAAGGCACGGAGACAGGATACATCCCTGATACATTCTTTTCTTGATTTTTAAACCATGCAGTGTGTCTTTGCTCTGTTCAGACAACAGACACAGGTTTCGAATGAGCACAATCAAGTGGGGGGTTTTTATCCCCATTCTTCTCAATGTTAGCCACACTTTGTTTTGATCCTGATATTCTCCACTTTCAAGATCCATCCGGCATCAGCAATGATATCCCTGGTGCCACAATCTCTTCTAAACCCAGTTTGTACTGACAGTTCTCTGTAGATATACTGTTTTGCTGGTTTTGGATATCCTCAGCAAGACTGTGCTTGCCTATGATATTAGTGATATTGTTCAATTATTTCCATATTCTGTTGGATCACCTTTTTAGAGAATGGGGAAAAAAAATAGATCTCTTCCAGTCAGATGCCAGGTAGCCGTCCTCCGGATTTCTTGGCACAGCCAGGTGAGCACATCCAAGGCTGCATCTATTTGTTAAAATATGTCAATTGGTATTCTATCAATTCCTGAGGCCACAGTGTAATAGATCATAAAGTGTAGAGTGCAACAAAACATCTTAAAGGGCTTGTTAAAATACAAACTATTAAGCACCACCCTCAGAGTTTCTGATTCATTACTTGTAAAAAAGAAGAAAAAAAAAAGCTCTAAAATCTGTGAATCTAACAATTTTCAGGTCATAAAAATAACACTGGTTTGGAAATCACACTTTGTGAACTACCACCCTATCCCAAAGTAAGGGAATTCTAGACACAACCTAAAAAATAATAAAAAGAACACAATCCACAATTAATGGAAACAATTCAAAGACAGTAAAATTTTACATTCAACAACTGCACTGTTGTTTTTGCTATGTTCTGCTGAGTCACCTGTAACTCATAGTGACCCTGTCTGAGCCAGTCTCGCTGACTCTGACATACCTACACCCATTGCTTCAGTTACTGTACCAATCCATTTATTGCAGGATCGTCTTTTCCTGCACTGTCCCTCTACTGTTCTGAGGATAATGTTCTTATCCAAGGATTGGTCTCTCCTGGCCACATGCCCAAAGTATGTGAGATGGATCTTCAAAACAGAACTATTTGTTTTCTTGGTGATCCATGGTATGTTCAAGACTCTTCTCCTGCACCACAACCCAAAGGCATCAATTCTTCTTCAGTCATACTTAGTCATTGTCCAGCTCTCTGATGCATAGCAAGTAATTGTGAAAATCATGACCTGGACCAGGCACACCTCAGTCTCTAGACTGACAATGTTACTTCTTAATACTCTGGAGAGGGCCCTGGTAGCAGATTTTCCCAGAGCAATTCGTCTTTTGATTTTCTGACTGCTGGTGCTAAGAGTGTTGACTGTGAAGCCAAGCAAGCTATAATTGTTAACAATCCCAATCCCTTCTCTATCATGGTGCTGCCAACTGGCCCAGTGGTGACAATCTTTGTCTTCTTGATGTTGAGCCTCAATCCATATTGAAGACTATATCTTTGACCTTCTGTAGTAAGCATTTCAGGTCCTCCTCAGTTTCAGCAATCAAGACTGTGTCATCTGCATAACAAATGTTGTTGATAAGTCTTCCGCTAATCTTGATGCCACATTAAAGCCCAGCCTCCAAAATGATCTGTTCTGCTTATAGATTGAAAAAATTTGGATACAGGACACATTCCTAAAGTACTCCTTTCCTGATTTTGAACCGTGCAATGTTTCTATGCTCTATTCTGACTACTGCTTCCTGGTCCAAGTACAGGTTTCGTACAAGCACAATCAAGTGCTCTGGGATTTCCATTCTTCACAAGTTTATTAGTCACAGTTTATTGTGATCCACACAGTCAAATGCCTTTGCATAGTCAATGAAACACAGACATTCTTCTGGAACTCTCTGCTTTCTGACATTGGTGATATGTCTCTAGTGACACAACCTCTTCTAAACCCAGCTTGTATTTCTGGTAGTTCTCTGTGAATGTATTGTTCCAGTCAACTTGGGATAATCTTCAACAGGATATTGTTTGCATCTGATATTAGTGATATTGTTTGGTAATTTCCAGACTCTGTCGGGTCACCAGTTTTAGAATGGGAATAAATATAGATCTCATCCATCAGTTAGCCAAGTACTTGTCCTCCAGATTTCTTGACACAATCTGATAAGTACATCCAGGGCAGCATCTGTTTGTTGTAATATGTCAATGTGTATTCCATCAATTCTTGGGGCTCTATTTTTTTGCCAACTCCTTCAGAGCATCTTGAACTTCCTCCTTCATTGCCATTGCCTCTTGATTATATGTTGTTTCTTGAAATTCTTCTGTGTTAAGTCAATTCTTTTTGGTACAGTGACTTTGTGTACTCCTTCCATCTTCTTTTAATGCTCCCTGTTGTTGTTGTTGTTGTTATGTGCCGTCGAGTCGTTTCCGACTCATAGCGACCCTTTGCACAACAGCCCTAAACCCTGCTCTATCCTGCTCCAACCGCACTGCCTCTGACACGCCCATCCTGATTACCCCAGTCACCGAATCAATCCATCTCATAGAGGGTCTTCCCCTCCTGCGCTGTCCCTCCACCCGCCCAAGCATGATGTCCCTCTCCACGGACCCGTCCCCTCCTGGCAACATGTCCAAAGTATGTCAGACGAAGCCCCAGAATCCTTGCCTCCAGGGAGTAGCTTGGTTTAATGCTCCCTAGATCATTTAATATTCAGCCAATAGTATTACAACTCACAGCTTAAATTTGTTCTTTAGTTCCTTCAGTTTAGGAAATACCAGGTGAATTGGGTCCTTCTGATTTTCTGACTCCAGCTCTTTGCATATGTCATTATAATATTTTGCTTTTCTTCCTGAATTGCCCTTTGAAATCTCCTTAGATTTCAAATCTTTCTTAGAAAGCTCCTTAGCTTCATGATTTCTTCCCTTTGCTTTGGCTTCGCAGCTCTCTTGTACACTATTCGGGGTCTCTTCTGACATCCATTTTGGTCTTTCCTTCTTCCTCCATCTTTGTAATGACCTCTTACCTTTGATGGAAGATATTCTTGATATCCTCTCACAGCTCATCTGGTCTTCATTCTTTGGTGTTCAAGGCCTCAAACCTGTTACTGAGTTGGTTTTTAAATTCAGGGGGAACAGACTCAAGAGGAAATTTTTATTCCTGCCGATATGATTAGTCCTTCTTTAACTTTAATTTGAACTTGCATATGAGTAGTTGATGGTCTGTTCCACAATCAGCATCAGGCCTGTTTTTTATGTTGATATTGAACTTCTCTAAGACTTCCTTCCACAAATATAATTGATCTGATGCCTGTGCATACCATCAGGTAAAAATCCATGTGTATAGCCTGTATTTTTGTTTCTTATAAAAGGTACTTGCAATGAATAAATCATTGATTGTGCAGAGTTCTATCATTCATCTCCAGCCTCATTTCTGACACCAAGTTCATGTTTTCTGACCACTGATCCTTCTTCTTGGTGCCCCAACCCTTGCATTCCAGTCATTCAGTATTATTAATGCATCTAGGTTACATGACTGCAAAAGTCAGTAGAAATCATCAATTTCCTTCTCTTTGGCTTTGATTGTTGGTGAATAAATTGGAATGATAGTGGTATTAACAGGTCTTCCTTGTATGCATACGGGTATTATCCTGTCACTCACAATATTGTATTTCAAGATGGATATAGAAACAGCCTTTTTAAGAATGAAAGCAAAACCAGTTTTTCTTACCTTTTTATCTCTGGTGTCATAGATCATATGATTGTCTCATTCAAAATATCTCATGTCAATCCATCTCATTTCACAAATACCTAATATGTCAATATTTATGTATTCCATTTCCTCCGTAATGATGTCCAGTTTTTCTACATTCATGCTTCTCACATTCCACGCTCCAATCATTAGTTTCAGCTTACAGTTGTTCCTTCTCCTTTGTGTTTCCAAATTAGAAGGCTCAGCCTCAGTTGTAATATCTTAGTCTACTCTAAGTGTGCTCTACTGTACAGAGGGTTTTCAAAGGCAGAAAATCCAATCAAAAGTTAAAACTCATGCAAAGAAACAAGAAAATTAGACTCATAAATAAAAGACAACTTAGCAAACAAAACATATATAAATGACAAAAATATGGGAGGGGGAAGTAGTTAGTCAAAGACTTAAGAGCATTATTTAAAATCTGTTAATGCATGTAAAGGAAAACATTAAAATAAGGAATGAAATGAAAGAAAAAATTTAATCCCTCAAAAATTTCTACAAATAAAAAGGTATGTGATGTGAAACATTCATTAGATCAGATGAATGCATAAATATATAGATACAAGCAAAAATCAATTTAACTTGAAATATAGTAATAGAAATTACCTATATTGGAACAGAAAAATTTTTTAAAAACACATAAATATGAAGAAAGATTGAGCTATGGAGAAATACTAGTTAGTTTACTATGCATTGTATGATTACTATGTAGGTGAGAACAGAAGAAAAGTCTATGAAAACTAATGACCGAAATATTACCTAATCTGATGACAAATGTCTAAAAACAGATACAAGAGCTCAATAAATGACAATCTGATAAACACGAAGAATACTATATAACAGTACATAATAAAGGACACATTAAATAAAGAAGGAAAGTTAAACAAAACAAAAAAAATTACCAATTTCTTATCTGAAACTGTGCACACCAGAATACTAAAATGAAAATTTAAAAAGCTGAGAAAAACAAAACACATAATATTGTTAACCAGGAATTCTTTACCAATCAAAGTTATTGTTTAAAAATAAAGTTAAAATAAAAACATTTGTAAAACAACAACTGAAAGAACCCATTACAAGCACATCTGCAACACAAGAAATGAATTAACTTTTTTAGGATGAAGTTAAATGATACCAGATGAAAACTTGGATACACACAAAGGAATTAAGAATACTGAAATATGGTAAATACAGGGGTAAAAAACCAAAAGACCTTTCTCTTATTTACACTGTCCATTGGCAAGGAGCTGTGCTGCATTCCCAAAGTTATGCGGTTCGAGGCCACCAGCTGCTCCACGAGAGGGTCAGCTGTGGGTCACTTTTGACTCTACAGTACATAACAACAACAACACTTCCTTTTAAGATAATGGTATGCTTAAAAAAAACAACAAACCAATAGACTGTTGTGAGGTTTATAAAATATACAGAATGAAATGTATGACAATACAAAGGAGGAGAGGGAAAACTGGAATTGTCATATATTGCCTCTACATTCCAAAGAATATGTCTTTTACAACACAGTAAAAAAGACAAATGACTCAATTTCTTAAGTTGGTAAAATAACAGATACATCAAAGAATAATGTATATAAATAAGTAAAAGGAAGTTATAAAAATGTTTAATGTTTAAAATTATGAGCAGTTGTTGTTGTTGTTGTTGTTTGGTGCCATCAAGTCAAAATGACTGATAGCTGACCCTTGAGTGAGTTCTCAGAGGTTGAAAATCGCAAGGGAAGAGAGAGACTCCCTGTCTTTTCTCTGGAGATGCAGCAGTTGGTGAGTTAAACTGCATGTCTTTGGCTTGGCAGCACAACCCCTTACCATTAGGCCATCCTACATGGCTGCATTTTATTACAACTTCTACTTCAATAATTTTGTGCACTGTCAACTTAGAACTGACCCATAGCAGACCCTCTAGTGGGTTTTTAAAGGCAGTTAATCATACAGGAGGAGGCTATCTTTCTCCAGTGAAGCCATTTGTGCTGCCAACACTAAGGTTCACAGTTCAAATCCATGAGCCACTCAGCAGAAGAAAACTGAGAAGTCTCCTCCCATGTGATTTACTGACACTGAAAACCTACTGGAGAGTCAGTTATGGGTCAATTCAGACTCAGTGGTATTCAACAACAAGAAGTCACGGCGTCAACCCATCTTGTTGAGGGTCTCCACCTCTTTCACTGACATTCCATCTTTCCCAGCATAATCCTTTCCCCAAGGACTGGCCCCTCCTGGCAATATGCCTGAAGTCTATAAACTGAAGTTTCACCATCCTTGCCTCTAAGAAGCACCTTGCCCAGGATAGAGCTAGGTTCCAATTGGTTGTTCATAGAGAAACTGTATGTTGTAGTCAACTCCAGAGCACCTAAGAATAAAACTGGTCTCTTCTAACACTGTTCTGCCCATAGTTCTCCGTTTCAAGTTACTCAGAGAGAAAAAAACAGAAAGCAAAAAACTTTAAATTACCTTGACTGTTTCTCTTACATATTATATTGAATCTATTAGAAAATTTTGTTGGTTCTATCTTCTGTTAGATAAAATTGAAAATAGAGTCATATGTTCACAAAAACAGTACCAGCGGCTAAGTAGACAATATCCCTAAAATCTTATCTTTCAAAACTTAAGCTTTGCTTTCCTATAAACAAAGCCACCCTCAGTGACCAGTGTTATTTCTGATACAGTTTCATCCTCTTTAGCCAAAAAAAATCCTACTATGGATTCAATACTACATTGTATAAGCCATTCAGAAATAAGCTGCTTTGATTTCAAAGATGGTTCATAAAATAGGTGGCAATGCTAATACTGAGGGAAGTACCTTTCTACTTTGGGTTTGGTGCTACTGGTTTTTCAATCTTCTACTCCAATAAACTTCATCATCAATGTTATTAATTCAGTTCCTTTTGATACTTTAAAATATCCACAATTCACCTCTGTTCATAATTTCCACTGCCACTAACCATTTTGTCTAAGCCATCTTCATATTTTGCCTAAACTAGTCCAACCATCTTTTAACTGCTGCATTTTTTTTAAATAACACACACCCAATGTGTTCAAACATTCAACACACAGAAATTATGAAATTAAGTAAGACATTTCTGGCGTACCACATTACTGTTCAAATATGTGGTAGTCTCTTTTTAAAAAATCTATTTGGATCACCATTTTTTTAAATTATAATTCTCTCAGTTATAACACTTCTAAATACTCCCATCCTACTCAGCTTTTCCTTATTTTCATTTTATTAATACCTTCTGCAATACTACATAATTTAGCTAACTTGTAAATCTATTTTTTTACTGTCTCCATGAAAAGGGTTTTTTCAATATTTTTATTTGAGATTTTAATTAAAGTTTATGGAGAACAAATAATTCCTAATAATAATAATACCTAATTATATATTCCTTTTAAATAGTTCTTTCCCTCTTCTGTTTCAATGTAGTGTACATTATTGATCCTCTTTTCTTTGTTCCCCCAAACCTCATGTCAGCCCTGTTTTATAACAGTGGCATTATGAAGTATTTGTCCTTTTGTGACTAAGATATCTCACTCAGCATAATGTCCTTCAGGGTCACCCATTTTGTATAATAGTTTATGAGTTCCTTGTTTTTCAGTGCTGCATAATATTCATTGTGTGAATATAACACAACTTTTCTATCCATTCATTTGCTGATGGGCACTTGGGTTGTTTCCATCTCTTTGCTATTGTGAACAATGCACCAATAAACATGGATGTGCATGAAAAATTTTACAAAGGTAGAAATCTTTGCTTTGTTCACTAGAACACAATCTGACATATAGTAGCTGCTAACATTTCTTAAATGAATCAACTTTCCTGATGATAGATGGGAGGCAGACAAGAGCAAATTTAAGAATACATGAAAAGCAAGACTTGAAAAGCAAGAATAAAGGGGAAAAAAGAAAGATAAATTGAAATTCATTTTTCTAATTTGGATGGGAACAAGAACAAAATT
This sequence comes from Elephantulus edwardii, assembly GCF_000299155.1. Taxonomy (NCBI): domain Eukaryota; kingdom Metazoa; phylum Chordata; class Mammalia; order Macroscelidea; family Macroscelididae; genus Elephantulus; species Elephantulus edwardii. The sequence goes on from NW_006399787.1 coordinate 20,219,006, forward strand.
CTGAGGAATAGTTTAAGATAAGTAAATTATGAAGTTATATCTGTTACTGATTTTGTCTTACAGTCTAAATCCTGAAGGTCAAAGTCATAAACCCTTAATCTAGTAACCTATGTGCTTTGGTAGAGGGCTAGGTTGTTCAGGCTGTTAATTGTGTTCTTTCATGTCTTTGAATTTTAAGGTCGATGTGGAAAATGTCAGAGTTGGAAATGGGAAGATGGGTGGGCAGGAGCTAACATGTCCCTCAGAGAACACTTTAGAAAAAAAACGAGCAACATTGCAATAGCAAGCTTTGTGTATCTATAGATAAGAGTTGAAGATTAACTCGAAAGATCCCCTCCCTGCCTGGAACACTGTTTGGCTATAGTGATACAAAGGAGCAGAGACTTGGATCTTCCATACCTAGTTATAAAACTAGATATTATCTACCCTACCAGGGTGTGATAATGATTTATAGGCCAACGTTATTGGGGTGTACTTTCAACATGAAAGACAGACAATCTCATAATTTTTTTAAAGTCAAGATAAAACTTGGCTGTGTAACAGTGTCTATGTTCAACTATTAACTTACCTGCAGGCTATGCCTTTGTTGGCTTAAGATTTCAAAAGCTTTCTTTTTCAAGATCATTCTTGTCTGCCTAGTAATAATGTACACTGAAATTAAAATTAGCTAAAAACATACTTAGTCAAGAGAACAAGATTGTTTTCTTCCCTTAAAGAAAAAAGTAGTTAATGTGTATTTTTTAAACCTCATACACTATATTCTATTTTTCATCTCAAAGAGCAACATAGACATGAATAAAGTTGCAAAAAAGAAAATGGGGATAATTCTGATACTTAGCTGAAAAGGGCACTGAAAAATCAAGTTCCAACTCAGAATCTAGTCTCAAAGCAACATTAGTATCGATGATGTACATGAAGGTGTCTATGGTTTTTATGTAGTTAACATATATCTTTACATACATACAACATTATAGAATTTTTCAGAGCTTCTTTGTCATTTGCCTGATTTTTATTAAAAATAAAATATTTAATGATTCATAACTGTTTACCATTTTAATAAAAAGGTTTCAGCACATTATGAGAAGCAAACTCTTAATGATTTTCAATCAAGTAGGCAAAGTAATTGTAGTTTATTATCAACTTCCCATCACCAAGTGAAGTGATGGCACTTACTAGACAGTGAAAAGTGTTTCCTAATAAATAATAAGTAAAATAATGAGTGAATAAGCAAACTAAGAAACCTGGTTATCCTAATGTGTCTACGTATTTTCATTTCAAAGCATTATCTTCTTATGGCTGTAGAATGATTGACCTTTATTTGGTGCTCAAAGAAAATGTGTCAAATAATGTTTCCTGGAAACTGAATTAATTTCTCTTTTAAATTCTCGTGTTGTAAGTCCCTTTATGGCAGGAGAATATTCTAGGAGAGCATAGACAAAGACAAAGCTCCTTTCAAAGCCACAAGTTTGTTTTGATTCTAACATATGCAGATGATTCTTTATGAACTTGTGGACAAAGATATTTTCTGCTTCTTAGCCAAATGACAAGAAATATGATCAGTTGTAAACTATTAAGAAACACACCATCAAAAAAGAGCAAAACTAAATCTTAGAGATTAACTCATTATAGTAACTGATCAGTACATTTCTCCTATTACCACCTGTTTGGAAGGTATATCAACAACACCCTGAAAAATTCTCCAACTCTCAATGTAGAGCATTCCATTTACTGGGTAACTAAGAATCAGACAATGAATTCTTCTTTACATGAAGTAAAATGAAATCTCAAAATAGCAACTAATCATTGATTATAGTTTTGCCTTCTGGAGTCTCAGTCTCTTGTTAACCTCCTTTCCACAGAACTGTCCTTCAGGTATTTTTGTTGTTTTTTGTTGTTGTTGTTGTTGTTGTTGTTAGGCGACATTACATCAGGTAGTAGACTCTTAGCAACCCTGTGAACAACATATCTGAGCCCTCTCCTATCCTGCGCCAACCTCACAATCTCTGACATACTCAAGCCCTTTGCTGCAGTCACTGTGTCAGTCCACCTGGTTGTCTTCCTCTCCTTTGTCAACTTCCCACTTTCCCAAGCTTGATGTCCTTCTTCAAGGAAGAGCCTTTCCTAGCAACATGCCCAGAGTATATGAGGCTAAGTTTTGTCATCCAACCACCAAGGAGCACTCTAGCTGCGCCTTCTCCAAAATATATCTGTTCTTTGGAAGTCTGTGGGATATTCAGTCTCTGTCTCCCACACCACAGGTCAAAGTTCATTCTTCATCTGTCATCCTTATTCATTGTCCTGCTCTCGGCAGCATAGCAAGTGACTACAAAAGACTGTCAAATGAGTCAAGAATGACCTAGTCCTCAAACTAACATCACTGTACCTCGGCAATTTGGGGTTCCTGACTACAGACTTTCCCACTGTAATGTGGCCCCCGATCTCCTGACTGCCGGTACCAAGTGTATTGATTGTGGATCCAAGTAAGAGGAAATCATGGACAGTTTCAATATTTTCTCCATCTCTCATGATACTCAGATATTGTTGTTGTTGTTGTTGTTGTTGTTGTTGTTGCTAGGTATCATCAAGTCAAGTATGATTCATAGCAAACCTATGAACAAAAGATCTGAACCCTGTTCTATCCTGTACCATTTTCACACTTCCTGACACACAGGGGCCCACTGCGATAGTCACCATGTCAATACACCTGATAAAAATATGGAATGCCATTGAAACAGATGAGGCAAAGAACTGCATAAAAGGAATATATGATTAGGTATTATGTGCATGACAACAGTCCAGAATAAGAGCTGCATAGTAAAGTGGACTGGTATAGGGGTTGAGAATTGTACATCAATGCATCAATGCGTTATAATGCATCAAATAACACACTATAAAACTCCCAGTATCAGCTAAGAAGAGTAAGGTTTTAAAAACAATCAATTATACAAGACCAAAAGT
>NW_006399787.1:20222138-20232479 GCF_000299155.1 Elephantulus edwardii
AAAAATATTATTATTTTATTCATTTTCTTCTGGATATACTTGAAATTTGTCACTCTTAAAGTATGATAGAACAGAACAGTCTCATGCATATAGAATAAAATAGAAGATATCTGCTGTCAAAGATTTCTTTAAAGAGTTAAAGAGCAAGGATGCCAAGCCATGGCAATTTCTATTGTTTCATGTGCATCTGAGAGTTATTATTGTTGTTGTGAACCATAGAGTTGGAACCGACCCATAGCTGACCCTCCAGTGGGCTTTCAGAAGCAGTTAATCCCACAAGAGGAGACTGGCCATCCTTCTCCCGCAGAGTACCTGGTGGATTCAAATTGCGTGCCTTCAGGACTGCAGCGCAGCTCTTGCCACTAGGAAGACTGAAGAAGAGCTGATGTCTTTGAATTGTGGTATTGGCGATGAGAACTGAATACAAAATGGACTGCCAGAAAACAAACAAATCTATCCTGAACAAAGTGCAGTCATGGTGCCCCTCAGATGTAAGGATGGTGAGCCTTCCGCACATAGTTTGGGCATGAGGTCAGAAAGTACCAGTCCTTGGAAAGAGACATCATGCTTGGAAAAGCTGAATCAAAGAAGAGCGAATGACCCTTGGTGAGATGAATTGGCATACTGGCTATAACAATGAGCTTAAACACAGTGAATATCGTGAGAATAGTGCAGGATCAGGAATAGTTTCAAGCTGCTGTACCTACAGTCACTGCGAACCCACTTGCCAGTACATAACAAAAACAAGTATCAACCCTGTCCTAGACATTCTAATAATATATTGTAAAATCATAATGCACTTTTGGAAGAAAACATGATTCAGCTCATAATAAATTTTCAGTTAACTTAAAATTGTCATTTTCCCTAACTACCCATATATCTAACCCATTTATCCACTAATCAGTAATATATAGCATTATAAATTATATTGCAAACTCGTTCTCAATAAATTTCATCTTGTTAGTTGAACCTAAGAGCTCAGTTTTTGTAGGTCCTTTTTGACTCCTCTCTCTATCCCCTAAAAGTCTTCAGTTCTGTTTTATCTATAAATTTGATCGATGTGACAGCTCTATTTTCCTTTAACTCTTTGTTTATATGTTCTGTGACAAAGCTGAAAACAAATTCCTGTGGTAACCAGAATTCTACTTTCAGGTTAGCAAAGATCCATTAAACAGTGCTCTTTCAGATAGTTGTTTAACCAGTTTCACATAAACATAACTAACTGCATTATCGTGTCATCTACTCTTGCTCATCTTGCCTGCATAATATCATGATAGACCTGTCAAAAATGTCACAAAATTCAGACACTTGTATGGAATGAGCAACACTTTAATAAATATTCTTAAAAGATAGACATTTGCTTTATCTAGCATAGGGTTTTTTTCAGACCATCTCCTAGAATTGATCAGTTTTTCTTTCTGAGTATTTACAAATCATCTGCTAAATAGGAATATTACTTAAAATCCACTTCAGACTTACCAGCTGAGGAGACTAATGGGGAGGGGGCTGAGATACTGGAACTCTAGTGGACTGGTGCTGAGAAACTATACTGCAATCCCAAAGGCAGTCAAATCCACCAGTTGCTCCATGGGAGAAGGATGGACAGTCTCCTCCCATGCAACTAACTGCCTCTGAAAACCAGCTGGAGGGTCAGCTATGAGCCAGTTCTGACCCGATAGTACTCAACAACAACAACTGCCATCTCAAGGGAACCATACCAAGCTGCAGACACAGGTGGGAGGGCAGAGGGGAGGGGAGGGGAGAGCAACAGTGGCTTTACCCATTTATAGATAAATGCCCAGAGCTCCTATGCCACACTTTCCTAGTCTATGTTCTTCAAACCAACAACAAGGTGTAATCATTACCTACTCTTCCAACTTGTCTATACAGAACTACTTTCCTACTTCATTAATATACTGTTGAGAGGGACTACACTGCAATGGTTTCTATTTTTAAAAGAACACTGAAATGGTTTCCATTAAGTTGTCATCATTAAGGCTGCACCCTTCTGTTAAGAAGAAAATGCTACTTTGACAGTAACATTCTGTGAGAATATAAGAGAGCAGCTTCAGATGAAGCCATCTAAAGAATCCTGTTTATCTGGTTTTGGTTTTCATTGTTACCTACCTATAAGAAACAACGTTATTTGTAGAAGCTCAAAAACTCACAAAGTATAGATGATATGTTGTTGAGTTAGAAATGATTTACATCTGATTCTCCAAGTGGGTTTTCAGAAGCTGTAAATCACATAGGAGGAGACTGCCCATCTTCCTCTGGCAGAGCAGCTGATGGATTTGAACTGTGTACCTTTGCATTGGCAGCACAATCCATTACCACTAAGCCATCAGAACTCCCCTTGTGACTCACTGCTGTTGTGTTGTGTGCCATCAGGTCAGAACTGAGCCTTAGGTGACCTTCCGGCAGGTTTTCAGAAGCAGTTATCTGCAAAAGAGGAGTGTCCATCCTTCTCCAGAAGAGCAGCTGGTGGATTCAACCCAAATGTCTTTGGGATTACAGCACAGCTTCTTACCATGAGGCAAAGCTCCTCTGATGACTCACTGTTGGTGGTGGTAGTTGGAAATGACCCATAGCTGACCCTCCAAGTGGGTTTTCAGAGACAGTAAATTGCACAGAAAGAGACTGTCCTTCCTTCTTCTGTGGAGCACCTGGCAGATTCAAACAGCATGCCTTTGGGATTGCAGTGCAGTTTCTTACCTCTAGGCCACCAGAGCTCCCTGATTAGCCAACATAAATCAAAATCAAAGTTGTTGTTGTTGTTAAGTACCATCAGGTCCACTACATCTCAGAGTAACCCTATGAACAATACATACAAGCCTTGCCTTATCCTATGCCATTCTCATAATCTTTGATAAACTCAAGCCCATTTTGCAGCCACTGTGTCAATTCATCTTATTATCTCTTAGGCTGAAAAGAATCATACCCAATAAATATATGTGACAGATCAAGCTTTTCTTATTGGTTTGAATCTAATCACTCATATACATTACATTTCATTGACACACATTGTCTTCTATACAATCATCGTTATACGTGGTTTCATTCATGTACGTGTACTTCACACAATAATTTACATACACTGAATTTTTATACTCAATTACCATTGATTCGTACCCTCTCTCATCATGTCTCCACAAGTCTCACTGCATCTTTTCATCAAGCCTTAAAATAATTAATCTTCTATTCAATTTAAAATGAACAAAACATTTACATGTCCAACAAAACCTAACTTGAACATTTAATAAGAATTTTTAAAACTGTCAGAATTAATTGAGTCTCAAATCTTTTAAATTTAAGTCTGGAAAATACTTATGAAAATGCAATTCCCTTTTTATGAGATGCTAGACACCACTAACTCTAGATGCACAGTGACCCTACGTACAACAGACCAATATACTGCCCAGTTCTGCACCCTCTTCACAATTGTTGCTGGTTTGGATTCACCGGCAGCCACAGTGTGAAGGAGATCACAACCGAGCAGAGCCATAGGTATATTCCAGAACTCACTCGCACTAAATCAATTCTAATGCCTAGCTACTCTCCATTAGGATCCAAACTACAAACTTTCCGTTAGTCTGATAGTTAACTTACTACGTCACCAGTGCCTTGTATACCGGTAGGAATATACTGGTAAAAATATAAAAAACATATCTGAAAAATCTGTATACTCATAATTTTAATACGCAAACTGGGGGATCATTCTCAAAACTATTTACATACGGGAACCAAAGCATTTGACGTGAAGGGTAAGAGCCACAGTCTCAGGGGACGTGCCAGTCAACTGGCAATACAGAGTTCATAAAGATAACGTTCTGCATTCTCATCTGATGAGCTTGTCTAGGGTCTTAAAAGCTTGAAAGGGTTCATCTAAGAAGTACCTATTGATCACTTCCTGCTTGGATCAAAGAATAACAGAAACATAAAGACTTGGTGAGGCAATCAGTGCAAAGAGCCACCTGAAGACAGCCTCCTCTCACCTGAGACCACAACAAATAGATGGTGTTTGCCTGCCACTAACGACCACTCTGAACCACAATAGAAGATCTCAGAATGGGTAATTGGGGGCAGGCGGGGGGGGGGGGAGTAAAATTTAAAAAATAACAGACTTACTGACCTGAATGAGACTAGAAGAACCCCCAAGACTAACCTGAGACAACCTGCTAACTTAAAAGTGAAAATGCTCCCTGAGGCTCCTTTTCAGCTAGATAATAGAACACAAACAACTTGGTCAGTCAGTGTATGACAACCCTCCTCAGATTTACCGTTTCTGAGACTGTAAATATTTTTTTATACATATACTTTTTTTATACATATACTTTATACTTCCTGCCCACCCCTACCAGCCCCCAGTTCACTCTTCTCTTTGAAAAGTAAAAGAAAAATTCCTTCCTTGTTATACAATCCCGTCCCCTCAAGTCTACTCCACTGTGCAGCCTTCGTTCTAGACTCTTCTCATGACAATAATACCTCAGCATATATCCCTTTTAACACATTGCCGCAAATGTCGGCACAATGTGTCTCTAAGCATGGTTGTCAATTTAAAAGTGTGTGGCAACGTTAAACAGTTCTCTCCCTTATCTGTTTCAGTGCAGTATACATTATTTATCCCCTCTTCCTCAGTAAACCTTAATGAGAGTTGTTGTCCATTATTTCCGCCTTGCATCTGCTGGTGGCTGTGAGCTTCTGGAGACAATGTGGTCTCTTTGGTTAGCAGCATAACATGCTACAGAGACTACATGGCGTTATAATGCATCAAATAACACACTATAAAACTCCCAGTATCAGCTAAGAAGAGTAAGGTTTTAAAAACAATCAATTATACAAGACCAAAAGTGCAACATTTGCCCAAGATTAAAGATGAGAAGACAGGAAAGGCAGGGAACCCTGTGAAAGGAAATAGAGAACTCAGGGAAGAGATCAGGAAAGTGTTAACACATTGTGACAATGAAGGCATAAAACAATTTGTGTAGAAACTATTGATTAGAAAGCTAATTTCTCACGTAACCTTTCTCCCAAACACGATAAAATGTTCGTTTACAAAAGAGGAAGGGAGGGAGTTCTGGTGGCCTAGTGGCAAAAAACTGCACCACAACCCCAGAGGTACAAGGTTCGAATCCACCAAATGCTCTGTTGGAGGAGGAGGGGCAATCTCCGCCTGTACCAGTCAAATCCGATTTGACGGTACACACACACAAGTAAAAAAGTTAAAAATAAAAAAGAGGAAGGGAAGCTAATCATACAATAAAAATGGACAAAATTCAGGTCAAAAAACACATAGGTGATTATGATCCCTCCCAAAACTCTCAACAGCCAATGGATCTGAAGGTTTCATTGGTTTGTTTATTGTTGACACACTGGCAGAACAGATTAAATGGTGTAAAAGTCAAACCACTTTATCTATCATTTGAATCTTTTTGTAATTTCCCTTAAAGCATTAGGATCAGGTTCAAGGACCTTTTTATAGGTAGAGTGTCTAACTGCCTAAACTGGGGAAAACCCAGAGCTCAGCATGCACATACAAGCAAACCAGGCAATTTCAAAGACAGGCATTATACCCTCAAGGCTAAGGTACTGGCAGAATACAGGAAATTCCAAATGAAAGTTCTCACCACAATTGTGGTCTAAAGTGAGGCTGCCTCCCCCCCACGGGCCTCTGCCCTCCAAAATGGAACGGTCGGCTCGGTTTTAAGTGTCTCATTCCCACATAAAAATGCAAGATTGGAAGCCATTTGCACACAATATTTTCTAGAAAATACTTTCTAGAAAACACACCAGAAATTACTGTGTTGTGCATTTTGTCCAACATGGACATCACAGAACAGAAGAATCATCAAACTTCATAACAGAAAGAAACTTTGGATGTCATCTAATCTAAGGCTTTCATTTTCCAATGATTCAGAGAATTTCAGTAATTTGCCTAAAATCAAGTCATTAGCAGAGATATCAGGAAGCAATAATTACACACAACTCTGTCACCTGTGTAAAAGAAGAGATCAGGTTCCGCAGAACACATTCATCATCCTTATTATATAGAAATCATACTTTATCTGACTGCAAAATATTTTACATTTTAAATGGCTGCTAATCTAGATGTTTAGTATTTTGCACTTAAAATGAAAGAATCTTTCTACAAACTCCTAACTCCAAAAAAAAAAAAAAAGTCCCAAAAAACCAGTGTTGGGGTTATTACACACTACTAACTGCATTTTCAAAACCACATTATAATAGCCTTAGTGTATAGTAATCTAATGTCATCACATGTAATTAAAGATATACTCAACGTGTCAAAACAGAAGATCAAAGCCCTTTTAGTACTACAGGGGCCATCATTTTCAGTGGTCTGTTCCTTGATCATGCCTTTAATTCACACAATTCACTGAACGTCTCTCCCTGCTACAGCAGAAATAATAAAAATTAAAAAATTTACAATATCAGCCTACACATATTCCCAAGTGGTTTTTGAAAACATGACTAAGGTACCCTTTTGCTAGTAAACCTTATCCTGAGGGAAAAAAAAAGATAAAGCATGTTTATCTTTCTCTAAAATCACATTCTAATCAAAGCATACATTTTGAGTTATGGGGTGAGTCCACGGCTTCATACCATGGCAAGAAAGTGGATCACCTGATTTATTTTCTTTTTCCTATTGGTTGGTTAGAAGTGTATTTTATTCCTTTGTTTGCTTTTATTTTGTTTTGCTTTTCAATACCTACCATGGCAATGAAACATGACCTATTACCTGAGCCATTTCATAAGAAAGAACCAAGGTTGGTATCACTCAGCATTCTCCAAACTACTCCCCCTTCCACTTTTTCACCCCTCTAAACTTTGGCTGAACCACCCTGGCTGTTATTTCACTGAGGAAGCAATTGCCAAGTTATTCACAGGCACATACACTCAGGCAAACCACAATATAGAGAATGTCAGCCGTTATTCCTAAGAATATCTTCAGGAAAGCATGTGCTGAGTAATGAGGAGTTACCCAGTAAGTTCAGATAAATGGAGTTAGCAGGCCTTCAGAGAGAAATAATCTGCTGAGATAATAAGATAGTTATGAAAGCCGATGTGAAGAAAACCAATATGTTAAATGTTCCTTATCAAAATAAGGGCATGTTTCAAAGTTACTGAAAGAAGTTTTAAATATTAAATTCCTTCTCCCCACAGAAACCCCTCCCCCTTCCCCTCCCCAGTCTAGTGATAATTGCTAGACTGATGATTTTTCCAGTGACACATCTCCCTTTGTCAATATTTAGACCTGTGTATAGAAAGCTTATCTAACACACCTGGCTAATTTTCACTTCATTTAAAAATAAATGGAACATGTTTAGCTTGCAGGGTTAGAACAACAACAAAAAAGCTTTTAGAAATAATTTTCTGAAGGCACCTTTAGGGTAATAAGAAAATAACTAAAAAATATTTTTTCATTACATGTATTTGATCAGATTTAAAAAAAAAACCCGTAAAGTACACCTGCTTCTCACTAATTGACTATCCTGTTATCTGACAAATTGCATTAATAACAACAATAAAAAAATAAAATTTTCACATGAAATCTTTCCATCGTGCAGTAACATATATTGTGGTGAAAGGCCAGCATGATTCTTTGGTTTGGCTGTAAAGTAATGATGTAATTTTCTTCCATTTTGTGAACTAATGTAACTATTATCCATTTTAAAATAAGACCAATCTTTGCAAAACTTGGCCTTTGGATACTAATCATGTTGATAAGTGGGGGATGAATATAGGTGCTAAAGACAATCTTATGATTTCATACTTGTTAATAAGGAAAAGTTTTTGGGAACTTTAAAAGTTACATGGACTATTTAGAGAAATCTTTATGTTGGATTTTATTACTTAAAAAATTATCTCAGAATTTAGTTTAATAATTACTTTGAAATATTCCTCCACTTGTAACCAATCACAACAATGCATTAAAACTTGGATAACTTAGGAAAAAAAAATTCCATCTTCAAGTAACTCATACATTCAAACGGCTACAACCCATTTTTTTTCAGTTTCTCATTTCAAACCTGGTAACTTCTGTCTTATTCTTGCCTCTAAAACTTATAAATTTGTAGCTTTCTTCCAGTTTTGTGAATTTGGAAGAAAAAAAAAAGGATCTTTTCATGATAACCTATGTCTAATCTTGAGAAAAAAATTTTTAAAGCCTCAGTATCTCATACTAGTTGAACTGTCCAATTTCATTTTCTGGAAGGAAAAACTATTTTGGAACTCTATAGGGGGAAAGTGGTCAAACATTGCAACAGGTTTCTTGAGGGAATTCATGAAAACAAATAGCTGCATCAGTTACTACAGGATACAGTGTCCCGTGCTTGTTCCATGTTACATTATACTGTTTATTCTACAAGATTAAGTAAAATACAATGCTTCTACAATTAACCTTTGCATTCTCTACTATTCAGTGATTGAGTTAACTAAACTGTATGTTCTAAAGAATTCTCTTCATTTACAAAATATGTAGGAATTTTAACTTATATTTAACATGCATTATAGGTAAAGTATTAAACATGCTTGGAAGAATCAACAGTCAGTCTCACTCTGCAAAGTTTTTACAGTTGGTTTTTGTTTTGTTTTGTTTTGTTTTTCGAAAAGGAGATTCATACAGGCAAACACACATTTGTGAACGATAAAATACAATCCAAAGCAAATATTGAGGAACAGCAGAAAAAGACAAACCCAAATGATCCAGTCTACCAACGAGTGCTTCTTAGAGGCAAGGCCAGCAAAGCTTCTCCTCACGTATGCTGTTAAGAGGGGCTATTCCCTGGACAGGGACATCATGTGTAGAAAGGTGGAGGGTCAGAAATAGAGAGGAGGCCTCTCAAAGAGAAGAACTGACACTGTGACTGCAGCCATGGGCTCAAGCACAAAAGAAGTGATGGGGAAGGTACAAGATAGGACAGGGTTCAGGTCTATTTGTGGATAGCATTGCTACGAGTCGTGCTTGACTCGGCAGCAACTAAAAACAACAATTCTTAAAAAAATACCAGTATCATGAAGGGGAGGGGAAGGCTAAGAAACTGATGTGATAACTAAAGAGATATAATAACTAAATTGTTGGTTCTCACTACAAGATTGGGGGGGAACACTATAAAAGTCATAGTGGGTCATACGTAAAATTTTACTGACCACATATTGTGGTGGTGGTGTTGTAATGAGCCATTGTGTTGAATCCTCTCATAGCTGACCCTCAAGGAGGTTTTCAGAAGTAGAAAATTGCACAGAAGGAAACTGTCCCTTTCTCTCCCACACAGCAGTTGGTGGATTTGAATCACTTGCCTTAGGGTTATCAGTGCAGGTCCTTACCACTAACCTACCACTATATTAGTTCTTTCAATTGAGTTAATTTGATCAATATTGTGGTTATGACTTTGATCGTCAGAGAATATTTTTTTAAGATATATGATAAAATGTTTAGGGTAAATAGGCTCAATTTTGGCAACTTTAACAAGCAAACTATATTGGGAGAAATGGTACACCACCATGACATGGTGGTTAATCACTTGGCTACTAATCCAAAGGCTGGTGGTCTGACCCACTATCTCTCCACCCTCCCCCTCCAAAAAAAGACACGGCAGTTAGCTTCACAAAAAACTAACAGCCTCAGAAGTTTCATGTTTCTCAAGTTCCAGTCAGTACTGCAGGGTTGTTTTGAGTTGAAATTAACTTGATGGTAAGAGTTCTGGGTGTTATTCCTTTTAATATGTGTTTGTAAGAGTCCCTGGGTGATGCACACTGTAATGCACTAGACTACTAGCCAAAAGGTTGCAGTTTCAAACTTACCCAGAGTCAAGTGGGAAGGCAGGTCATGTGACCTTCTTCCAAAAGAGCACAAACTTGAAAAACATATGGATCCTTCCCATTTGCCCCCGACCCCCTGCCCCTCCACCCACAAAAACAGTAAAACAGAATGTGTATGAATGATTGTATGAAACACAATGTAAACAAAAGATTGTATAAAACACAATGTATATGAATAAAACATAATGTAAAGGAATTACTATATGAAAACCAATTTAAAAATATTTTTTAAGAAACCAAAAGCAACCCACCTATGGAAGAGTTCTAATCTGCACATGTGGAGCCACAATGAGTCAGAAAAACTCAAAAGCAATGAAAAATAAAACAACATTAATGATGAGATACAAAATAAAGAAATGCAGCAAAATCATAATAATGGATAAACTGATGGAGATGGCCTATGAGCATTCGTTGTACTAGCAGCTGATACACATGCTTAAAAACTCATTCACACTATGAAATACTATGCAGCACGCAGGAGCAATGATTTTGAAAATCACT
>NW_006399787.1:20238779-20247544 GCF_000299155.1 Elephantulus edwardii
TGGGAGGGTTGAGGGACAACACAGGAGGGGAAGACCCTCTATGAGATGGATTGATTCGGTGACTGGTGTAATCGGGATGGGTGTGTCAGAGGCGGTGTGGTTGGCGCAGGATAGAGCAGGGTTTAGGGCTGTTGTGCATAGGGTCGCTATGAGTCGGAAATGACTCGATGGCACATAACAACAACAACAACAACTTCTTAAAAACTGCTGTTTTCCTAACTGGTTGCATGATTTTATATTTCTCTTCAGCAGGATTCAAGAATTTCATCTCCACAGCCTAAGCAATGATTAATACAATGAGTCCTTGGAAAAGGATATCATGCTTGGAAGGGTGGAGGAACAACATGAGAGAGGGAGAATCCAGATGAGATGGATTAACAAAGTTCTGGGGTAAGGTGGGTAAATGTGTCAGAGTCAATGAAACTGGTTCAGGACAGGGCAGGGTTCAGAGCTGTTGGGCACAGGGTCACTAGACATCGGAGTCGACTCGAAGGCAGAGGGTAACAACATATCAATAAGGATGGTATCTCATTGTGGTTTTACTTTTAATTTCCCAAATTACTAATTATGTTCCTATCTTTTAAAGTGCTTGTTTTTTCTCCTTGTATCTTTCTTGGAGAAATGTATTTTCTCATTTCAGTGTTTATCTGCTATTGTTGTTTTAAAACTTTATATATTCTACATATAAATCTTCATTATCTACTGTGTGGTATGCATTTTTATTATCTTTAAAAGAGTATAAATTTTCTACTTTTATGAAGTCCAATATTCTTGGGGTTATACATAAGGGATCTTAACCTAACTAAGAGCTACAAAAATTATTCCTTATGTCCACAATCAACACTTTTGGCAGCAGCAATCAAAAAATCAACGTATGTGTTGCCATTAGAGACCTCTCTAAAGTACTAAGGAGCAATGATGTCAATTTAAAGGCTAAAGTGTGCCTTATTCAGGCAATAGTCTTTTTGTTATGCATCTGAGACGTGAATAGACAAAGAATTAGGATGAGAGAAGAATTATTGATGTGTTTGAGTTGTGGAGTTGGAAAAGAGTACCAACCATCCCATAGACCATCAAGAGAACAAACAGGTATGTCTTGGAGAAAGTGTGGCCAAATTGCGCCTTGGAGTCAAGGACAGAGAAGCTTCATTTCACATACTTTAGGCATGTTTTCAAGAAGGACTATTCCATGGAAAAGTGACAAGTCAGCAAGAGAGAAGGAACTTGAATGAAATGGATTGACACAGCAATGGCCGTAAAGGGTTTATGTCACAGATGATGAAGCTGGCATTGGATAGGGCAGATTTCAGATGTGTTCTTCACAGGGTTGCTGTGAGTCATACAACACAATGTCATTTAACATCAACAACAACACTGAAGATATCATGGACCACAGAGTGTTCTTGGAGGCAGTACAACCAGGATATTTCCTAGAGGTAAGGAAGGTGAAACGTCATCTAATATAATTTAGACATGTTCTCAAGAGGTGCTAGTCTTTGGAAAAAGATGTTCTACTGAAAAAGTAAAGGGTCAGAAAAAGAAAAGAATCCCAAGAAGAGGGATTGCCCCACCATCTACGATAATGGGCTTGAGTAAGGCAGCGATTGTGAAGATGGAGCGGAACAGGGCAAGCCTTCGATCTGTAGTTCACAGGGTCATAAATCATAGCTGATTCAATGGCATCGAAAAATAATCTATGCTTTCCCCAGAAGTTTTAGCATGTTAGGTTTTCTATTTAAGTAAAAGCTCTATTTTGAGTTCATTTTTTATGTAATAGGAAATATGAGTCTTTTTTTCTTTTATATGGAAGAAACTGTTTTACACTGTCTTTTGAAAAGATTGACTACCGCCATTGATTTCTTTTGTACTTTTGTCAAAATTCAATTACCCATGTAGATGTTACTCTGTCCTCTGGTTTCCATTCTATTCCAATAATCTATTTCTGCCTTCACCCTAATTCCATACAGTCTTGATTGCTATAACTGTGTACATCTTGAAATTAGGGCATTTTGGTCTTCTAACTTTAACTTTTTTTTTTCCAAGTTGTTCTTTAAAATGTTTTAGGTGGCTAAGATGCAATAGTGGTAGAAATGAATAAAAAAAGGAATTTTTACTTATAACCATATGAAACCCAGATGTTGTGTTATCTAATAGATAAAACCATCAATTCTAAAAGCTAAGCAATAAATTTTTATCAGAAATTAAGTACAGACTTCATTTGGATTTCTTTTCTGGTCTATGCTATATTATGTAGGCATCATCACTTACCTCTTACGTTTGATAAGTGTCTTAAACAGCCACAGTTTTGCACTTGATAGCTTGCAGTAACAGAGTATGTACTTAACATCTTCTATGTGTTTAGAAGTGTACTGAAGTTTAATAAAAAATATATAAAAAGAGTTTTGATCATACCAATATCCACTGGGGAAACACACACATTCAATTTGTTTTTAAAAGCTTCAATAAATCAAAATAAAAATAACAGAACAAGAGCTTGGTTCAAAAGTAATATGGAAGAGAAGAGTCAGATGGAATTTTCAAGCCTTCTTTGAGGAAATTATAAGATTTCAACTGAACAACAGCCTTCAGTGTGGACTCCATTTCAACATCAAGAAAACAAAAAAATCCTGACAACTTGATCAATAAGCAAAAATCATAAAAACGAGGGCAAAGATAGGTACTCTCAAAGACTTTATTTGACTTGGATACACAATCAATGCACACCAAAGTAACTATCAAGAATTCAAACAATATATGCATTGGGAAATTGTGCTCTTCAAGTGTTGAAAAGCAAAGATGTCACTTGATAATTAAGGTGTGCCTGACTCAACTTTTGTATTTTCAATGCATGTGAAAACTGGACAGTGAAGAAGAAAGACTAGAGAATTGGTTTGTTTGAATTATGGTGTTGGTAAAGCAAAGAAACGTCTGGAAGACTGAACAAACCTTATAAGTACAGCCATATGCTCCTCAAAAAGGGAAATGGCAATACTTCATTTTACACTTTTTGTAGTAGTTTTGAGTGACCAGTCACTGAAGAAAGACATTATGCTAGTAAAGTGTAGTCAGTTAAAAAAGGGCAGAGGGTGGGGGGGAAGAACTTCAATGAGCCAAATGGGCTCAAACAGTATTTTGTTCTGTTGCACTTCTAGTCACTAGGTATCAGCACAGACTCACCTGCATCTAACAGCAAAGAGAAATAGTAGTGAAATAAGAGTAAATGGGATCATGGTGTAGGAGGAAGCATAATAATACATATGAAGGATTATTGTAGTGACACCAGATACAATAGATAAAAGAGAAATTGATAGTAGGAAAACCAGTGAGAAGAATGATAATTAAGGCATGATGGGTTGGAGAACTAAACCAGGGTAGTGGCTGCTGAAATGCATGAAACACTAAAAAAACCTGAAAGGAGAAGTTATTTAAAATGTTCAACTGTGTTCGAAATCAGGGTTTAATATTACTTTTTTTAACTGCATTTAAATATTGTGAAACTATATATAAGTCAAAATTGCATCTATTACTTTATTTTGTGGAGCCAAAACTATCTACCCACATTCATCCGGAACAGTAGTGACGTCTCAGGTCTCCAAAACTGTTTACAGTGAACTCGGGAAAGCATTGCCAAAGCGCCCACATGGTTGCCGAATGTTTATAAGATAGCTAGCCAGTGAAGTACACACTGCTTTCTCCCCACCCCTCCTTTAGCATACTGAGTAGACTAGCTTTGAACATATGGAAACATTTTCATACTGTAAGATCTTGGGGTGGGGGAGAGGGAATTTGCAAATACCATTAAGTGAAATGTGCACTTTCAAATGAGGCTGATTAGTCAAAAGTTTCATGTGGTGAAGGTTGTATTCAATGAGCCTTTCCTTTTTTTTTCACAAAGGGAATGTTCACACTTGTATAAAATACAGCAGAGCAATCAAGGAACATGAAGACTAAGTAAAACCATGATACTTGGACTCAAGGACATCATTGGAGATTTTTGGAAAACCATTTTATTTGAATGTTTAGGGAAGAAATTCAAATTAACACATTAAATGTTGTTTTAAACTCTTTTTAAATTAAAATATATGTTAAAGTGGTGGTACCAGATCCAGGGTACCCTAGGGCAGCAACGTTAAGAGCTAGCAGAGTCCACAGAATCCACCAAAGGCCCTTGTCAGACCGGTTCCTGCTTTATATTTCTGACTTTCTGTCTCTGCTCTTCTCCTCTCTCCTTCCACTTCCTTGCCTCTTTACCTCAAAATACATGAAGAGAAATGTGCAACAATGAATGAAGGAAAATCTTAACTCTTCTGTAAACTTTTGTTAAAATCACAATTAAAATTTTATTTAAATAAAAAAAAAACCATAGAGGAAGAAGTTGGTAAGTGGAGGGCTGGAGAAAAATAAACCCAACCTACAACAATGTACATGAAGGAATGTTTTAAAAATGTAACAACAACAAAAAACAACACACCTATCATGCATGAGGGTTGGTTGCTCACTAGGTCATGAAGGAGGCCTGTCTAAATGAATGGAAAACCAAGTTCTCTATAAACTTTCACTAAAATCTAAATTTTAAAAAAAGGAAAAAACAGAAAAATTTATATGGGCTCAAAATCATTAAGGTTAAATGTTGTTGTTATTGTTGCTGTTGTTATGTGCTGTGGAGTCGTTTGTGACTCATAGAGACCCTATGTACAACAGCCCTAAACCCTACTCTATCCTGTGCCAATTGCACTGCCTCTGACACACCCATCCCGATTACCCCAGTCACTGAATCAATCCACCTCATAGAAGGCCGTCCCCTCCTGCGCTGTCCCTCCACCCTACCAAGGGACATTTTAATCAACACACACTTGGGGGTGAGGGGGTGAATACACAGTTCCTTACTGAGGGTTAATACAAACAGAATTTAAAGATTAAAAGCTTGAATATGCCAGAAAACTCCAAGAAGGTTTTATTAAAAGTGTGAGAAACACAATCAGAATGGAGTTGAGAGGGTCGGAACTGGCATTCGCAAGGATTGCTGTCACCTAGTGTGGTAACTTAGGATGTAGCACCCCACCCTGTCATAGGTCACCCCACCCTGTCATAGATCTCTCTGACTACTGAACACATTAGCACTCCATCTATTTGTTAAAATGCCTCAATTGGTATTCCATTAATTCCTGGGGCCTTATTTTTGCTAATACTTTAAGTTGTATTTGAATGTCTTCCTTCATTACCACTAATTCTTAACATGCTACTTCCTGAAAGCTTCATTATCAACTAATCCTTTTTTGTACAGTGACTCCGTGTATTCCTTCCATCTTCTTTTATTGTTTCGTTTTCTTTTTTTCCCCTTCCATCTTCTTTGGATGCTTCCTGCATCATTCAAGATTTAGCCCACAGAATCCTTCAGTATTGTGACTTAAGACTTGAATTTCTTCTTCAGTTCTTTCAACTTGAGAAATTTTTCATATATTCTTCCCTTGTGGTTTTCTAACTCCAGCTCTTTGTACACACATTTCATTATATGTACGCTGCCCTTTGAAATCTGTTCAACTCCCTTACCTCAATATTTAGTTCCTTTGTTTAGGCTTCTTTACATTTCATTGGAAATTTCAGTCTTTTCTGATATTTATTTTAGTCTTTTCTTTCCTCTTGTCTTTCTAATTACTTTTTGCTTTCTTTATGAGTGATGTACTTGATGTCATCCTACATGACATCTTGGTCTTTAGAGTCCAGTGCACCAAATCTATTTTTGAGATGGTTTTTAAATTCAACTGGAGTAGACTCGAAGTAACATTTTTTATTCTTGTGGACTTGTTTTCATTTCTGCAGCTTCAGTTTGAACTGGCACATGAGTAATTAATGGACGTTCCACAGTCAGTCCTTGGCCATGTTTTGACTGCTGATATTGAGCTTCTTCATTGACTCTTTCCACAGAATCAATTCTCTTCCCATGTGCCCATCAGGGGAAGTACATGTGTATGTTCACTGTTTACGTTTTTTAAAGAAGATGGTTCCAATGAAAAAATCATTTAATGTACAAAATTATATCATTCAATCTTCAGCTTCATTTCTGTCACGAAGGTCATAATAAGTTGTTATAACAACCTCAATAAGAAAAATAGCAGTCATTGATAATGCTTCGAAATATATAATGGCTGTCTAATTATTTACCATGTACATATGACCCAGGAAATTAAAAGACAAATTGCATTGGGTTAGTATGCTGTCAGAGATCTCTCCAAAGTACTAAAGAACAACAATGTCAGTCTGGAGACTAATGTGTGCCAGATATAGGCCTGGTCTTTGCAATTACTTGCTATGTGTCAGAAAGCTGGACAATGACTAGGGATGATGGAAAGTAATCAATGACTTTGATCTGTGTTGCTGGAGAAGAGTATTGAGTATACCGTGGACTATTTAAGAGAACAGTTGGGTTTGTCCTAGAGAGGGTGAAACCAGGCTGTTTCTTGAAGGTAAGGATTCTGAAGCTTCGTCTGACATACTTTGGACATGTTGCAAGGCAGAACCAGTCCTTGGAGAGGGACGTCATGTTTGGAAGGGTGGAAGGACAGAGGAATAGAGGAAGAACCTTGATGAGATAGATTGATTCAGTGACTGGCATAATGGGGGTAGAGGTGTAAGAGACAATAAGATTGGCACAGGATAGAGCAGGGTTTAGGGCTGCTGTACACAGGGCCACTATGAGTTGCAGGCAATCTGACGGCACATAACAAAATAACAACATGAGCAAGAAAGATATGGTATGCCTGTCTCTTAAAAGATGTGAGATAGTAAATGTTCATTATTTTAAGGCATTAAATTTTAAAATAATTTGCCAGAAATTTAGATAATGAGTAAAAAAGAAAGCTGACTAAAGGGACAAAATATTTCTGTTTGTAATGATGATAAAGATCTGAGAATAGGTAATGGTAGTGGCTATAAAAATAGTAAATGTACTTAAAAATGGTGAAAATGCTAAACATTACAAAATGCATATTTTACCCTAGTAAAACCATTAAAATTCTTTGGCAGAAACATAAGAAATCTTAACACATTGTTAAATTAGAACTGAACTCATAGCTGACCCTCCAGCAGGTTTTTAGAGCCAGTAAATCATTTGGAAGGAGATTACCCAGCTTTCTCCCAGATACAAATTTCACATTTAAAATAATAGTTTATGCTTGGTTTTTTGGAAGTCTATTTAAAGAAGAGACAATCTGATTTTTATTTTTAAAATGATTCTGATACACCAAATTAATCCATAACTTTGCCACTCAAAATATAAACATACTACTACCAACCTTCAAGAACTGCAATCAGGACAAATTCTTATGTTGAAAATGTTTGTGGCATTGATGCAGAACAGCTGCCACCCAGGATGACTAAAATAACACAAATTAGGCATAATTGAGTTAAAGGACCACACCAGGTTTGTAATTCAATTTGTCCTATGCGGTTTTGGTCTGGGGTTTTGGTAGGGATTTTTTTCGTTTTTTTTCCTCCCTCCAGCAAAACATAGTTTGAAAACTTCATCAAATGGGAAGTACAAAGGAACAAGAATATATAATACAAATGTTTAACATGAACAATTTAAATAAAATCTACTTCAATAGTTTGTACAAAGTTTTGTTTTTGTTGGGTTGTTTTTTTTTTAAAGTCTTGAATGTAACAAGTACTTCTTGTTTAACCTTCCTTTAAGGGCTTTATTCACTAAAATGTTATATTGCCAATTTCTCAGTCTAAAAGAATTAAAACACATCCAGTCCACGAGAGATAAAATGCAACCTTAAGTAGATACTACAGAAATTCATCTCAATACTAGATTTGAACATTAAAGACCAAAGACCAGACAAGTTGTGGAATAATATAAACTATCACACATGAATAAAGATTGTTGTTAGATGTTATGGATCCAGTTGAATCATAAAAACTCTAGGAACAACAGATGGTGATCTTGGCCTATCCTGAACCATCCTCATGATCTTCACCACGTTCAAACCTATAACTGCAGTCACTGTGCCAATCCATCTCATTCAGGGTCTTCCCTACTTTCATTCATCCCCCAACTTTCCCAGCATGATGCCTTTTCCCAAGTGCTGGCCTCTCCTGAAAACATGTCCAAAGTAAGATGGAAAGAAAGCAGAAAAACCCCAAAAGTCAAACCTCACTGCTGTTAAGTTGGATCTGACTCATAGCTGACCCTTCAGTGGATTTTTGGGAGGCTGTAAATCATGCAGAAAATTGGCCATTTTTTCCCTTGGAGAATGGTAGATATGAAGTGCCAGACAGGTGCCACCTTTTGAGTTAACAATGCAATTTCCTAAAGACTAGACCAAGAAGGAAGTCATTAAAAAATAGAAAAGATTCTGTTCTCAAGGAGGGATGTGTTTAATCTTTCTCCATTGAGAATAATATTGACAATTGGTTTTGCATATAATACTTTTCGTTAGGTTGAGGAAATTTCCTTCAGTTCCTATTTTGTTGAGGGAGCAAGAAGGATCAGGTGTTGCATTTTGTTATAGGCATTTTCTGCATCACTTTTTTGCATCGTGTGGTCCTTGTTCTTTGCTTTGTTAATGGGAGGAATTATTTTGTTTTCTCGTGTGACCATTTTTGCATACCTGTTATGAATTCCAGTTGGTTATGATGAACTATTTTTTTTTATTTATACTGTTAGCAGTCCATGGTGGACTGCTAACAGTATAAATTTAAAAAAAAAAATAGTTCATGGACTGCTAGGAAAACAAACAGATTTGTCCTGGAGAGGGTTAAAC
>NW_006399787.1:20247644-20250351 GCF_000299155.1 Elephantulus edwardii
AAAAAAAAAACTCTTCAAAAACATTTTTAAGTTCATGAACATTTAAATTTATAAAGATAACAGAGCCTAATTTTACACATAACTTTACAAATAAGAAGACTGACGTTTGAGAATTTATTTAAAACATATGATTCACAGCATAAACCAATAGTTTTTTATCATGTGCTCCTCACCAGTAAAATGGTATAAGAATGCAGGCCTCAATATGTTTTAAAACATTTCAATTATTTTATTGATTATACTTAGGTACTAGTTTATCAACTACATTACAAAACACATGAAAAATTAATACTAAAGAGGATGACATTTAAATATTTTAAAAGTTCAAATATTTTCTTCCTGTACCACAATGAATCATTTTGGGGACCTCATTCCCAAATAGCCTAGTGTTGACTGCCATAGACAACTTTTAAGTACAAAAGAGAAATACAGTCTGTTTCTCTCCAGGTCATGAATGTCAGACTTAATTACAACTCAGTTATGGACTGACCTCCATAAAGCCTATTTTATTAAAAATCCAATATATATTTAAAATAACAAATGGGTACTATTTTGTAAGCCTCATAAAAACATCATCACTGTTATTATTACTATTACTGTATTATGTTAAAATTGTTTTATGTATTGGGAAATGTATTTTTAATGTTTTTATGCACAAAAAGGTATATAATGCATACAACAGAAAAATACAGACAAAATCTGACTAAAGAGGGTTAGATTAGCTAATATATATAATATATATATAGTTTCCTATGGAGCCATTTCCTGTTTACAAATAATTCCATTCAAGAAGAGAATACACTAAGAATTAAGACTTTATAATAAGAGTTATAGAATATCATAAAATTTGTAAAGGTTTGAAGTTAGTGAACTTTGGTGTGAAGGACAAACCATTTCTCACACTGAAGAATGAAAGATAACATTCACGTCTCAAGTTGCAATATTTTAGAATTCTGTGGGCAAAATACTATATAGAAGTATAAAAGTGGGTGGAAGAAATACTTATAAA
The DNA here is from genome assembly GCF_000299155.1 of Elephantulus edwardii. Lineage (NCBI taxonomy): Eukaryota > Metazoa > Chordata > Mammalia > Macroscelidea > Macroscelididae > Elephantulus > Elephantulus edwardii. The sequence continues at coordinate 20,248,654 of NW_006399787.1, forward strand.
AAATTCAGAAAAAAATAAAAGGTCAATATCCAACCATTTCCAGAGGTTGGAACTAAGAACTAATAGCTCAGGCTGCATTAGAAACATTGCCAAAAAAACAAGGCTCCAAGAATTGATAAAACACTAATTGAGATGTTTCAACTAAGGAAAGCAATGATAGAAAACTTACTCATCTGTGCCAAAAAAAGACAGTATCAGTGCCCCTTTATGAAACAATCTTCTCTGAGAAGATCCTAAAAACTCTAAAAAATTAAAGATGGAAGATAAAACTAAGTATCACAGAGTGAATTACTATATTATTTTTGCTGCTGAATATACCTCTAACATATACTTACAGTATTTTTTTCTTCCTTTAGGGTATAGTTTTACTGAGCTACGAAGAGCTACACAGCAATGGGCTAAAATGTTATCAGAGATGATGAGGATGGCACAGGAAAGGGCAGGGTTCACGTCTATGGTTCATAGGATCGCTATGAGTCATACTTGACGACACTTAACACCAACAAAAACACTGTATGTGCTAGTAATCAATATTTTTTATTGTTGCATAGTATTCCATTGCATCCATATACTACAGTTATTTCATTCACTAGTTGATGGTTCTTGTGTGGTTTCTAGTCACTCACTGGGTATTAAAAATAAGATTGTTATAACATATAAACACAAATATTTATATGAGCTTATGCTTTTAATTCCCATGAGTGAATAGCTAACAGGAACTACTGGAGCACATGCTACATCTATGTTTAACTTTGGAAGTCCATGGGTAGCTGAAAATTGTTAAGTGATACGCTTCTATCTGAAAGGTTGGCTATTCAAGCACATCCACAAGAAGCTCAGAAACAAAGTCTAGTGACCTGCTTCCAAAATGTTAGACTCCAGATCTTTTACAACGCAGTTATACTCTGTACATTTGGAGTTGTTGTTGTTGTTGTTGCTGTTGTTATCTGCTGTAAAATCTACTTCAACTCATAGCGACCCTATGCACAATAGCTCTGAACCCTACCCCATTCTGGGCCATTGACACTGCCTCTGACACGCCTACTTTCATTGCCCCAGTTACTGTGTCAATCTATAACACCCATGGTCTTCCTCTCTTGCTCTGTTCCTTTATCCTTCCAAGCATGATGTCCTTCTCCAAGGATTGGTCCTTCCTAGCAATATGCCCAAATTATGTCAGAGAGAGCATCAAAATCCTTGCCTCCAAGGAACAGCTTGGTTTCACACTCTCCAGGACAGACCTGTTTGTTCTCTTGGCAGTACGTGGTATGTTCAATACTCTTTTCCAGTACCACAAATCAAAGGCATCAATTCTTCTTCTGTCATCGTTGGTCACTGTCCAGTTCTCTGATGCATAACAAGTGATTGCAAAGACCAGGACCTGAACTGGGTGCACTTTAGTCTCTAGACTGACTTCATGACTCTTCAGCATTCTGGACAGGTACCTGACAGCATATTTCCCTAATGCAATTCATCTTTTTATTTCATGACTGCTGGTGCCAAGAGTGTTGATTATGGAAGTGAGTAAGCTGAAATTGTTAACAATCTTAATCTCTTCTCCATCTACCATAGTGCTGCCAATATATTTGGAGTTGCCATGAGTTGGTAGTGACTCAATGACAATTAACATGTCTAACTTCCCTTGGAGACAGTACAACTAAACTTAAGAGACACTGGTCAAAAGAAAAATGTCAGCAG
>NW_006399787.1:20252140-20269131 GCF_000299155.1 Elephantulus edwardii
GGGATGGGAGTGTCAGAGACAGTGCGATTGGCACAGGACAGAGCGGAGTTTAGGGCTGTTGTACATAGGGTTGCTATGAGTCGCAGGCGACTCGATGGCACATAACAACAGCAACATACTGTTGGACTCTATCAGCCAGGATTTTGATGAGAACATTTGCATCTCTATTCATGAGAGATATTAGGCTGTACTTGATGATTTTGTTGGTGTCTTTACCTGACTTTGATATTACAGATATGTTTTTATCATAGAATGAATATGAGAGTATTCCTTTTCTGTTTTCTGAAATACTTTATGTAGAATTGGTGACATCTCTTCTCTGAATGTTCAGTAAAATTCACTAATAAAGTCATCTGGTCCAGGCCTTTTTGTTGTTGTTGTTGTTAGAAGTTGTTTTATGACCTCATCAATTTCTTCTTTTGTGATGTGTCTATTCAGGCGTTCTACTTAAGTCTGTGTCAGTTTGGGTTATAACTTTCTAAATATTAGCCCATTTCCTCTATGTCTTCATATTTGTTTAAGTATATTTTTTTACAAAATCCCATTGTTAACCTTTTTATTTCAGTTGGTTCTGTTGTTACATTGCCCCTTTCAACTCTTATTTGTATTAACTGTGTCTTTTCTCCCCTTTCCTTTGTTAGCTTTGCCAGTGTTCATCTCACCCAAGCAACAATAGCAAAGTTCAACAGGGCAGCGAACAACAAATACTGGTGGGAATGTGGAGAGAATAGAATTCTCATTTTCTGCTGGTGGGAATGTAAAATTGTACAACCATGATGGAAGGCAGTCAGGTGCTTTCTCAAAAAGTTAGAAATAGAAATAGAATTTGACCCAGTTATTCCACTATTGGGAATGTACAGAAATCAGAACCATCATTTCAGATGTGCAAACAGATATATGCACACCCATGTTTACTGCAGCATTATTCACAACATCAAAGAGATGGAAGCAGTCCAAGTGTCAGTCAACAAATGAACAGTTAGAAAAACTGTAGTACACTGATACAATGGAATATTATGAAGCATCGAAAAAATAATGAACTTGTAAAACACTACACAACATGGAAAAGTCTGGAAGATATTATGCTAATTGAAATATCCCAGTCACAGATGGATAAATATTGCATAATATTGCTATTATAAAATGGGATTGACACCAGCTAGGAAGAATAGGAAAAGAGCGGATAGATAATAAACACTGCTCAGGAACAGATGAGAGAAAGGATGGGAGAAACCTTTATACCATTATGACAACATTCTGGACTAAAAATTACATTACAAAGTGAATTGGAGGAGGGGGAGGGAGGAAAATGTGTATGAATGAATGAATGAATAAATAAATAAATAAAATGCCAACCTTTCTGTAAATTTCCATTAAAAATAATAATAAAAAATATAGAAAAGGAAAAATACTATAATGTCTATCAGAAGAGACTGATAATTACTCTGAAAAATAGTGTAGTTAAGGAGGTAGGAAGAAGTGAGGAACAAAGAGCTAAACAGAAGATTTCTGAGGGTGGTTTGAGAAGACAAAGAGAAGCATTATCATTAAGTGTACCAAAGTTATTATTTGGTAACTAGTGTTACTAAAATTGAAAAAAACTAAAGAAAAAATTCAAGCCATACTTGGAAGAGGGTTCAATACTGATTGAGAGTGCTATACTGAAAGTTTATAAGCAAAATATTAAATGATGCAGGATTCATGAACAGAAGATGGAAGAAATGAATACAGAAAGTCACCGTATAAAATGAATAGCTCAGCATGCAAACAAATCAGGAGGTAGCACGTAATTAAGAACTAATGATACTGAAGGAAGTAGTGCAAGATGCATTAAAAGCATTGGTAGAAAACAAGGATCCAGGAGTTGGTGGGACACTGAGATGTCTCCATAAACAAATGCAATCATGGAAGTGCTTACCTGTCTATGTAAAAAAATCTGGAAACATCTACCTATCCAACTCTCTGGAAGAGAGTTATAGCTGTGCCCATAACAAAGAAGGTAGATCCAGGAGAATATAGAAACTACCAACTAATATTAATATTACATGGTTTTGTTGCTGTTGTTATGTGCCATTGAGTAATCCAAGACCCTATACAGATGGCATGCGTAAATTACTGAAAGTAAAGAGGATTTATAACACTTTCTGATGATGCTCAAAGACAATAGATTTAAGTATAGATTAATAAAAAAGAAAAATTCTGACAACTAGACCAAAAAGCAGAATTACAATATATGGAGAAAATATACATTGAAGTTGTCAAGAAAGTAATTTTAGTTGAATCCATAATCAACACTCATGGGAACAGCACTCATGAAACAAACAACACATTATATTATACTTCTTTAAAATGTTAACAAGCAAAAACAACACCTTGAAGAGTAAGCTGCACTCAACTTAAGCCACAGATTATCTCATATGCGTGCAAAAACCAGACCATGAATAAAGAAGACTAAGAGATAACTGATGCCTTTGCATTACGAACATTGAACCGCTATGTATCTGCACTGCTGGAGGAATGAACAAATATGTCTTTGAAGTGCTGTGGAGTCCTGAGGAGTAAGGATGGCAAGATTTCATTTCATATACTTTAGACATGTTAACAACAAGAAGGACCAGTTCCTGGGCATGGGCATCATGCTTAGTAAAGCAGGTCAGGGGGGAAGGAGTAAGACTTTCACTGACATGGAAGGCCTGACACAGTGGCTGCAACAATAGGCTTAAACCTGGAGATGATATATGGTAATGCTGCAGGACTAGGAAGTGTTTCACTCAGTTTTATGTAAGGTCACCTTGAGTCAGGTAACCAAAGTGACAGCTCCGGACAACAGCAACATCACAATTTAGTCTAGATTTAAAACTGACATTTATCTCCAACCTAATTTCTTAACAATCCTCACTACATATCTAAGAGTAAAATAAATTTCAGGTTTGATTCAAGACATTTTTAGTATCCAAAATGCTTAATGACACTGATGAGAGTCAAGGGTATAGCTGAAAATTTTACCACAACATACATTTCAACAGCCTTAGATATACTTGATTATACTTGCTGAGAGATGTGGCTAATTACATTGTCATCATTGTATTGATATTATTTCTTTCTAAGGTTTAGCCAGGATGGGCCTCTACGAGAAGAATGCTTAATGATATCCTAAAACTAATCAGTCTTTACCTGTTATTTGGATCTATTCATACAAAGCAATTTGACCATTGGGTTTTTAATGAAAAGAGTTAGCATTAGAAATATCTCTTACAATTTTTTTTTTCAAATGCAAGTTAAAAATTGGAAACAGAATTTGAGGTGAAGAGTTTCTTGTACATTAAGATGTACAAGAAGTTCTCAATCCATGCCACAACAATTGTTCCACAGAAAGCCAAAGCCGGAGCAGGGGGTGGGGGCAATTTTAATTAACAAGTTTCATGTCAGAAAATCCTGCTTACCAGAATTTTCTGTCAACTGTTGCTTAAGCTGACTACAGCCAAAAGTAGTGTGTATCAACTTGATAATCAATTTTTGGTTTTGCTGTTGTTAAGTGCCATCAAGTCAATGTCTCATAGTGACCCAATGAATAACAGATCCAAACTTTAGCTGGCACCATCCTACCATGTCAGATATACTTGAGTCCATTCTCATAGACACTGTGTCAAGGTATCTTATTGAGGGTCTCTCTCTTTATCTCTAACCCTACATGATGTCATTTCCCAAGACCTGACGGCATGCCTATAGTGAGGGAGACAATTTCACCATCCTTGTCTCTAAAGAGCATACTGATTGTACTACCTCCAAGACAGGCTCTTCTCCAATACCTTTCTCTTAGAGAAAACAAACCCATCATATTTTGATACCAATTATCTACAAATTAATTTTATTCTTTTATGCATTTAAAAACTCATATTCCCCTGGGACAGCAACCTATAAAACTTTTACTGAGTCACTCTTGCCTCTATAATTCCTCATTCTGGCAGATAACAGACATGAAGCACACCTGGCCTAATAATTCCTCCTTGCATAACACTGCAGAACATGCCACAAGTCTGTTTCTCTAAAATCAAGGTTCTTCCCAGCTCTAAAACCATACCTAACAAGCAAAAGGTTCTTAAGTTCATAAGGTTCTTCATGTCAAATGAAGAGGGAAATAATTTTTAAATCCTATTTTAGTTTAACAATATTGTATAATGGAGATAGAATTTTTCTAAGATAAGACAAATATCTTTTCCGTCTCCTGCCTGCTATCTGATTCCACCTGAGGTATACCATAAATCTTTCTGAAAGACAAAGCCAAGGAGTAGTACTGGTTAATTATAGAAATCTTGTGAATAAACCAGATGCTGAGTAAAATGCTGTTAAAATTATTGCCAGCTAGAACTTGCATAAAGCAGTCAAGGTATCTTGAGAGTCTAATTACTATTGTTATGTCCCCTCCCTCAAAATATATGGTTCCGTTTTTAGGATCTATAAGAATGGACAGAATCTAAAGCCCATCTTGAACTGGTTCACAATAAAAGCCATCTCTACAACTTTCAAGATTTGCTTCCACTGAATTAAATATACTTGAAATTATGTCATCATTATTATCTGCAGCTAGACAAATTAAAGCATATAGAATAATACGACTTGTCCAAAGTCAGATGTTAAGATTACATTATAGTTAGAGAATAAATATCCAACTCTTCTACTGGAGGGGCAAGATGGCTAGATTAGTCATATAATATACTATGGTCACACAGAACAAAAAGGATCTGAAGGGCTACATCAAAAATGACTGGAACAGAAGTCCAGAGTGAAGGCTGTTTAGTGGAGAGGACTGGGGGGGGGGACGAATTGCATAACAATGAAAGAGTTGTTTTGTGTTTGTTTTTTTTTCCAGGAGAAGAGTGAATTAAGGAGGAGGGGGTGGGTAGGGAGAAAAGTGCAACAATGAATGACTGGAAACCCTAAGTCTCTGAAACATTTATTAAAATTAATAAAAAATAAAAAAGAATGACTGGAAAAGTATGATAACTTTCATTTTTCCTGAAACATCAATATTCCCCCCAAACTCAAAAAAGAAAGCCTTCTCTTACAGTCAAATTACCCACAAATTTAGAACTTCTAACCTCCTAAATCACAAAAAATTAAATCCCCCCAATACACAATGAACAGTCAACAGCTTCATCTTGCTTGGATCCACAATTAACACCCTTGGTACCAGCAGTCAGAAAATGGGACACATTGCACTGGGAAAATCTGTAATTAGGGACCTCTCCAAATTATTGAGGAAAAGTGATGTCAGCTTGAGGACTCGGATGCATCTGATTCAGGCCATAGTCTTTCCGATTACTTGCAATGCATCTGAGAGTTGGACAATGAGTAAGGCTGACAAGAAAAGAATTGACACCTTTGAGCTGTGGCATTGGAGAAGAGCACTGAACATCCCATGGATGGCCAAGAGAACAAACAGATATGTCTTGGAGAGGGTGTAGCCGGAGTGCTCTTTGGAGGAAAGAATGATGAAGTTTCCCTTCACATACTTCAGCCATGTTGCTAGGAGGTGCTATTCCTCAGAAAAGGACATGATGCTTGGAAAAATGGAGCGTTGGCGAAGAAGAGGAAGACACTCATCCAGGTGGATTGACACAGTGTCTGCTGCAATGGGCTCAGGATATGTCAGTGTGTCACGAAGTGTGAGGATGGTGCAGGATAGAACAGGGTTCAGATCTTTTGTTCATAAGGTCACTATGAGTCATACTCAACAGCACCTAACAACAACAATACACAATGAACCATGCATTTGTCCAGTTTATATGGTCACGTCATCTTTCCATTTTCCAATAATATAGCTGTCTTTATTTTAATAGCAATTTAGTTTTCCATACAAAGCTGAAATTCTGTTTAAGTTTGCAACCAAATAAAGGGGGAAATTAGAGATGTAAAGCTAGTCAATGGCATCTGTCTATTCTTCTTGGTTACTTGACTACTTTGAATTATAAAGTTCAAGAGGAATGTTAAAAAACAAAAACAACAAAAAATATTTTTTAAACTGCAAAGCCATACTCCAAAGCTAACTTTACTAAATCTTCAGAGAGTAAAATACAGTCATGTTTTACTGTTGTAAGTGTAACTAATTTAAATTCAGAACCAACCAAACACCAGTCAATTGTTTAAATTAATACGAAACTGCTGAATGTGGAAACAGATTAAATCGATTCAAAATGTCTTGCCTCAGCTGAGCCTGGTCTGAAACATTCCAGGGCAGTTTACCGACTGAGGTATAAACATAACCATTTAACTTCAGTCTAGGTTATATTTGCAACAAGTTTCATATGTGTTTATAAATACTTTGATTGAGAAAGATATATTTTTTAAAGTGTATTCTTTAATATTTTTTATATCATAGAAGAATAGTTCCCAGATGCAGGAAGCTCAGAGCAAACACGGTTGTGTTTTGTTCACCGGGCGGACATTAAACCACCTGGGGTGACAGCAATTTGGAAAGAGGGACAAGGAAAAAAAGATTATGCTTCTTTCATATTTTCCCTCAAATAAATAATCTCCTGTCTGCAATTGCCTTTCCTTTAAATAAAACTTTACTGGTGTTTTGTAAATTTGCATTACCAAGAAGAACATCAACATTTTTTTTCCAAGAAAGTTAAGAGTCTCTTTACACATCATTAAAACAAAAAGTTGCCTCTCACAAGAAAGTGAAATGTGGAATTATAAAGCAAAACTGACAGTCTACAGAAAGAATACAAATTTAAAAAATTTGTAGATTGTCAGATTTAATGGGTGACTTTCCATTCAGAGAATGGAAAGGTTATTTAAATATGTCTAGTCTTCTTGCTGTTGTTAGATGCACCCTTTTCCGGATTTTAAATCATACAGTGTTCCCCTGTTCCATCTGGACAACAGCTTCTTGGTCTAGGGATAGATTCCATATGAGCACATTTAAGCTTTCTGGGATTCCCATTCTTTTCAATGTTAGCCATAATTTGTTATGATTCACACAGTCAAATGCCTTTGCACACCCAATAAAACACAAATAGACATTCTTCTGATATTCTTTGCTTTCAGCCAGTATCCATATATATAAAAGAAATTTTAAAATAACAACAACATAATGTTAAGAACTAAAGAACAGGCCACTGCCTTTTATAAACAGCAGCATACAACTCAGATCATTAGAGTTGGAGTTATGTATACCATCAGTTAACACCTGCCAAAAAAAGTCTTTACTTTTATGTTAGTTTCACTATAGTTCTAATACAGAATGTTTTTCGATTGGCCTATTAGAAATGATAAACAAAAGCTTTCTAGCTGATCTACTCTGATTTCTTCTCTCACTTTCAAGAGCTTTCTTAAATAATGCCATCACCTTACTAGTGCCGCTAATGTGCATCAAATCTTTACGCAGGAATAAAAGTAACCATCACTGGTTATCTTTATTATTTCACAAAATATCTCTGGGTAAGTTAAGAGTTAAAAAATAATCTATTTCATGTTACAGATGGGAAAATTTAAGAGCAAGGAGTGACCTGCAATCACAAAGTGAGTCAGGATGGGCTGGGACTAATTCCCCAATTCCTGACCCCTGACCCTTCGCTCCTGGTGTACGATGGTACCTTTTAAAGCTCTAAACACTCCAAAGTATATAATAAGTTCAAATGTCTTACAAGTACTTTCACAGAAACTCCCATTCACTTTGACTCGCTCCTAAATTTCTTAGTTTTACATAGCAAAAGAATAATTCAGTTATTGGTCATGAAATTTATAGTTACCATTTGAAACTTATACTTACAACTTTATCTTAACATTTAAGTTATCTAATCTTTTGGAGGCTTATTTTAAAAATTCATCATTATAAAAAAGGAAGAGTGGCAAATAAGTAGCACAAGATTCATTCATATTAATAGTACAACTTAAAAGGTCAGTTATCAGAATACTTTGCCTAAAATAAAATTATTCCAATAATTTGGAAATAAGAAAATTAAATTTTAAAAAAATTATTCCAATAATTTAATAGACTTTTAGAACTGTGAAAGTGCTAAAAGATCATATGAGCCCCCTCATTTTACATGTTTCAAATTTGCTTCTTGAATTTAATTGGGAATTTAAATTCAGTATTAAGCAGAAGCAATTAAGAAGTGTAAACTTGAACATATAGAAAGGGCAAAGCAGATGTACACATACCACAAGGAGCCTTCGTTACATCTCATTCTCAGCTATGCCAGTAATTGGGGAGATGGCTGTTAATGCCAATGATGTTCTTTGAACTGCGTCAAACAATATTTCTAAGAGTAATTTTTAAGAAAAACCTCTATCACCCAGTCAACAATTGTAAGCTTCCTCTTTATTTAATTGGCATCCAAACCAAAGCTTACTTACTAAAATCTTTTTCATTCTTACCTCCTAACTATTCATGATTACCGAGAGGAAAGAGATAAATTAACTCAAACATAGTATTTCTTGTCAGAAGTAAAATACAGTGTGATAAACGAAGCCATTTGTATGCCTTAAAATATAAAAATCTCAGTCACAAAGGGGACAAATACTGCATGGTGCCACTGTTGTAGAATGGGTCTGACATCAGGGTTGGGGTGTGACAGAAAAAACTGGATAAATTATGTATATTTGTATTGAAACAGGTGAGGGAAAGAACAGATTAGAATTGATATATGATTATTATGGTTAGCGCAAGAATCCAGAATTAAGGTTGCATAGAGAAGTGTACGGGGGGAGGGGGGGCGGGGAGTGGGAAGGGATGTGGAAATTGTATACTAATGAATATTTTTTTTTCTTTTTCTCTTCAGAGCGAGGAGGGAGATGGTGGGGAGGGGTGGGCAGGGAGAAAAGTGCAGCAATGAATGAATGGAAATCCAAAACCTCTTTAAATGTCTATTAAAATTAATAAAAAAATTTTAAAAAATTCTAGCCTCCAAGGAGAAACTTGGTTTCACTCTCTCCAAGACAGAACTATTTGGTTTTTTTGGCAATCCATGGTATGTTCAAGACTCCTCCAGCACCCTAACTCGAAGACATCTATTTTTCTGTCTTCCTTAGTCATTGTCCAGCTCTCTGAAGCACAACAAGTAATTGAGAAGACCATGGCCTGGAAGAATATTTTTTTAAAAAAAGCAAACTGGGGGAGGAGGAAGGAAGGGCGAGGGGGTAATGTAAAACAATGAATGAATTAAAATCTAAAAAAAATAAAAATCTCCAAGATACACTGTTAAGGTAAAAAAAAAATTTAAATTTTCATATTAATTTTTAAACCGATTCACTGATTAACAGAAAAGTTGAGAGAAAGTAAGGCATTATCCATTGTTTGATTAGACATCAAAATGAATTACATTCATAAAGAAAATAAAATTTTCAGATTGAAAGGCAGAGTAAATATGATACTGCTTTTATGTAAAAATGTAACACTTTGTCTTCTATAAGTCTATCAGCAAATTAATGAATTGTAAAAGATCTAAAAGGACAGACACTAAGCTGATAATAGCCATTATTTTCTGGTGTTGAGAGAAAATCAAGATTGCCGGTGTTGACGTTGAAGGGTTATTAAAACAACTTTTAGAATTATTTGTTTTAGAGATAAGGTTTTCATACACTTCTTAAATAATAAGCATATTTCTTTGTAAAGAACCAGATATGGAGAGAAAAAGTCAGAAGTAGAGTACAAATATGCAATGGTTAGAGAGCGGAGTGCCTAGGTAGAAGCATGAGAAAGTCTTTTTCTTCATTAACTCTGGTGGCTTAGTCATGAGCGAGTTGTGTTACTCAACCAAAGGCCGCACCTCTCTGGCAGTTGGGAAACAGCCATTCACAGCTTCAGAAATCCACTGGAGGGTCAGCCCATGAGTCAGTTCCACCTCTTGATAGAAATGACATTGATTTTTGAAAGAGCTACTGAAAGAAAATTTCTATTACTCTGGTGGCCTGGTCCGTAGGGAATTGTTCTGCCAAGTGAAAGGCCATGCCTATCTGGGAATTTTAACTCAGTAGCAGTTACAAGAGCAAAAGATGGGCAGGCTTCTTCTTTGTGATTTATAGCCTCCTGAAAACCTGCTGATGGGTCAACTCTGAGGTGGGTCTAGTTCAACAGCAATGAGTTTCTGAATTTTGACTCCTTAAACCTACCCTGTCTGGCTCTAGCCCTTGGTTTTTATAATACAGCAGTATGTCACCTCTTAATCTTTGAGTTGCTATCTATTCCTTAAAACTCATTGCCATCAAGTTTATTCTTAGTAATCACACAGGATAGAGAACAACATGTCCAACACAAGCACAAATGAGTGTTCTGGAATTTCCATTCTACTCAGCATTATCCATAACATAGTCAATGAGACATAAAAGATCCATCTGATGTTAGCAGTAAAATCCTTTGTACCATAATCTCTTTTGAATTGGGCTGGAATTTTGGGCAGTTGGCTATCAATGTGATGTTCCAATCATTTTTCAAAAATCTTCAGATTTTCCATGTATGTGATAGAAATTAGATAGTTCAATAATTTGGGTATTCTGAAACAGGAATCTCTTCCAGCCAGTTGGCCAGGAAGCTGTTTTTTAAATTTCTTGGCATAGATGAGTACGTTGAAGACAGCATCTATCTTTTTGTTGAAACATCTCAAAGGGTCATCAATTACTTCAGTCTTATTTTTGCTAATGCCTTCAGCTCAGCTTCAACTTCTTCATTCAGTGTCATTAGATCATATACTAATTCCTTATATGAGTCAGAATTGACCAATTCTTTTTGATACAGTAGCTCTACATAGTCTATCTTTTTTTGATGTATTTTGTATCATTTAATATTTTGCTGTAGAAGCCTTTAGTATTTAAATTCAAGGCTTGTATTTTTTTTTTATTTCTTGAGTTCTTTAAGCCTGAGAAATATCAACTGTGTTCTTCCTTTTAGGTTTTTTAACTCCAAGTCTTTGCATATTTCATTAAGCTGCTCTTTGAAATCTTCAGTTCCATTCTCATCACATTTCTTCCTTTGGCTAGCTTCTCTGCATTCTAAAGCGCTGCTGTAGTCCACAGGGAGTTGTGCTGCTAATCATAAGTCCCTCTCTGCTTTAAACTTGAGGGGGGAAGATGGGCCGTCTCCCCCTGTGCAGTTTTGTTTTGGTTTTTTTATTAATTTTAATGAACATTTACAGAGCCTCCATAAACCTGCTCTACTCAAGGGTCAGCTTCGAAATTGGATTGACATGACAGCAATGAGCTTGAGTTTTGACACTTAAGAGCACATTTCAGAGTCTCTTCTGACATTCATTTTGGTATTTTCTTTCTTTGGTGTCTTTTTAATGACATTTTGTTTTCTTCATATAATGAATTTTTTTTATGTCATCCGACAAATCATCTGGTCTCTAGTCATTAATGTTCAACACAAATCTATTCTTAAGATGGTTTCTGTATTTAGGAGGGACATATTCAAGGTTGTCTTTTGGTTCCAGTAGACTTGTTATAATTTTCTTTAGTTCCAGTTTGAACTTGTATATGAACAATGGAGTCTGTATAATGGAGTTGTTGTTGTTAAGTGCCATCGAGTCATAGACGACTCATAGTAACCCTATGAACAAAAGACTTGAATACTTGTATGACTTTCCTCATTTCTCCATTCATAGAGTTTCTGTAGGCAAGTCATTTCCAAAGTGGATGCTACTCCTGCTTCCAAGCTTGTTTAAATTGGGAAGCTCCCTCAAAAACTGTCTACCATGGGTAACCGTTATCACATTTGGCACACCAGTGTCACAGTGTTTAGCATCACAACAACCACAAGTTAGCAAATGGACAGACCAGTGCTATCCCCACTTAGAAAAATGTCACACCAAAAACAATTAAAACCAGGTCCAAGGGCACAAATGTGTTTTTAAGTGAGTCAACATTCCCCCTTATGCTCACCAGAACCAGCAAACAAGCCTCTGTAGAATCTGGCTGCTGCAGACGACTTCCAGACTGGATTTCGGCCCCATACTGGCTTAAAACAAGAAAGAGGTGTAATGAAGTTGCATCCTTTATATCCAATCTACATGCTGAGCAAATTATCTGAGACGTGAACTATGATAAAAAATGTGGCATAAAGTTTCCAGGAAGATTCATGAACAATCTACAATATGCAAATGGCTTAACTTTGCTTGCTCAAAGTGAAGAGGACTTGAAGCACTTCATAAAGAAAACGTAAGACTGCAGCCTTCAGTATGAATTGTACCTCCACATCAAGAAAACAAAAATACCTACACCTGGAGCACTATAACATCATGACAAATGTAGAAAAGATGGAAACTGTCAGCATTTAATTTTACTAGGATCCACAATCAAAATTTATAGAAGCAGCAGTCAAGATATTAAACAAGTGGGGAAATCTGCTCTCAGGGATTTCTTTAAAGGGGCAAAGAGCAAGGATGTCTCTTTAAAGACTAAGATGAGTGTCCTCCAAGCTGTGGCATTTTCAATTCCTTCTTACACATATGAAAGTTGAACAATGAATAAATAAGACCAAAGAAGATGTAATATGTTTGAATTGTGATGCTGGAAAAAAATTTTAAATATATTATAGTCGGCCAAAAAGAACAAATTTTTTCTTGCAAGAAGTACAGCCAGAGTTCTCCTTTGAGTTAAGGATGATGTTATTTAGCATGGTGAGACACTTTGACCATCAGGAAGGCCAGTTCCTGGAAAAGGACATCATACTTGGAAAAGCAGAAGGCAGTAAGAACAAAAGGAGTAAGAGTCTCTACAACATGGCTTGGTAGACTGACTAGAACAATAGGTTTACACACAACAATGATTGTGAGGATGATGTCAGGGATGTCTGTTGTTGTTGTTGTTGTTATTGTTGTTGTTGTTAAGGGCCATCAAGTCACAGACGCCTCATAGCAAAAGACCTGAACACCTGTATAACTTTCATCATTTCTCTAAGTTCATAGAGTTTCCAAAGGCAAGCTATTTCAGACTTGGATGCCACGCCTGCTTCCAAGCTTGTTTTAATCAGGAAGCTCCACCAAACGTTGTCCATCATGGGTAACCATTATCGCATTTGACACATCCAGCATCACAGTGTTTAGCATCACAGCAACCACAAGTCATCTCCGTACAGCAAATGGACAGACCAGTGCTATACCACCTAGAAGAATGTTCGCTGGGGATAGAGCAGAGTTTAATTTGCTGGAAAATATAAGGTCACTACGAGTCAGAGCCAATTTAAGGTGCCTAACAATATCAACAGAGGTTTCCCAAGATTGTAAGAACCACTGCTGACTGAAAAGGTAGTGATTTGAACTGAACAGTCACTCAGTGGGGAAAAGATGGGAAGTCTCCTCCTGTTAAAGCTCTGGTGGTCTAGGAGTAAGAAGTTGTGCTGCCAAAATCAAAGGCACACAGTTCAAATCCACCAGTAATTCCTTAGGAGAAAAATGGGCAATCTCTTCTTTGCAATTTACAACCTCTGAAAATCTTCTAGAGGGTCAGGGATGAGGCTGTCCTGACTCAAGGACACATAACAATACCAACAACTTCCATCTCAGAAATCCAATGGAGAGTCATTATGAATCAGAATCAATTACAGAAGCTGAATGTGCCAGCTCTCTTTGGGAAGCTGGCTAGGTGCAAACTGGAGAACCTGGTAGGTTATAAACCACAGACCTTTCAGTTAGCAGCTAAGTGCTTTAATTACTACATCAACTGGTTCTTATACAAAGGAGCTCTGGTGGTCTAGTATTAAGCAGTGGTACTACTAATCCAAGGTGCCTGGTTCTAATCCACTAGATGCTCCATGGGAGAAAGATGGGCAATTTCCTTCCACACAATTTATTGCCTCTGAAAATCCAGGAGAGGGTCAGCAATGGGTTGTTACCAACTAAACAGCACATAACAACAAAAACATGATTTTATCCTTTTCTTATTTTAACCCTCTTAGAAAGTGAGACAAAGCTAGCGAGTTTCCTCTTAATTCTCAAACTTTACTACCACACCAGGAAATTGTGGCTCTTTTCCCCAACCCCCCAGCTATAAAAATAAGAGTTGGCTCCATGGTAATAAAAATATGGAGTGGCATCCACTTCCTAAACAACATGTCTCTGGAAACTCTATGAACTTTCATAAATGTCAATAGTTGTAGAGGGGCTCAAGGACTTTTGTTCATAGGGTCGCTATGAGTTGTGCTCGACTAGAAGGCAATCAACAACAACAACATATCTATATTAATAAAAAGAGACATATTTGTTTCCTATTGTTAAAAGCTAGTTTGATCAGAACTTTGGTTCCAGTACCTTTTGGAAACAAGTCTTTCTTTGGCTTGCCTCAGGAAAAATTCATCTGCAGTTACTAGTCTGAACTCTGGTCTAATAAACCAAAACTAAACCACAACCATCTAGTTGATTTCACTCTGGTGACCCTGCAGGACAGTTTAGAACTGTCCTGTAGGGTTTCCAAGACTGTAAACCATTAGTGAAGGAGAACACTTAAATGCTTCATCTTTTTCACTAAATGTATCTAGCGGGTAAGCAGCCAAATTCTTTCATCATGGTGACACCAGGGCTGCTCTAGTAATTTTTCCTATTCCTTGCTTCTGTGCACATGGTGTGTTTCTTTTGTCCTATTTGTGAAAACCTTGGTTTCCTCTGTTCCTCCTTAGAAGCAGGAATTCATTGGTCCTGTGAGATGGGTTAGGTAACACGTCTGCTAAGGTTCAAGCTAATGTATAAGTCGGTTTGAGAATGGGAAAAGGGTTGGGGAAGATTTGGGCTGAAAATGAGACTGAGGCCAGAACTATGAAGTTCTTGCAAGTTAAGAAGTTTAGACTTTATCCTTTGAATGCACTGCAGATGTATCAAAAGTTTTTAAGCCAGAAAAAAAAAAACAACTCTTTAAAGAAATTTGATGGTATTATAGAGGATGTATTAGAAGACAGGAAGAATGAAAATAAAAGATGAAAAAGGCTTACGCATGGGAATAGTTGTAAGAAAACAGAAAAGAAAAAAATTTAAAAAGAATAGAGAAAAGAGAAAGTATATATGTAAAAATATAAAAGAACAGGACTTGTTAATAGATTTTTTTTTGTGGAAACTAAGGAAACACAAAAACATAAGATGCATGTGAGGTTTCCAACATAAAGGAAGGGGAGATCATTCATGAAGATAGAGAATACTAGAAAGAGAGGATGTCTAGGAAGAGTGTGTAGAAAGAAAAAAATTCATCTGGGATTTTTAAACTACTTACTAGGATATCAACCCTTAATAAATTCCAAGAGGATAAGGATCTTGTTTGCTAATTTTTTCTGTGCTGCACCTAGCATGCTGCCATGTGCTCTTAATTCAAGTGTGTGCACAGTGATAATACTAACTTACCCCAGGATAATTGAGACTTGACAGTATTTAAGATATCTCTTCAAAGTGGCCATGAGGAAACGAAATATGAGACAAGGTAGTTTGTTTTGCTTCTCTGTCAAGTTTCTTCTTTAGTAGTCCCTCAAATAAATTTTCAATAATAACAGGGCTTTTAACAAGAGGGTCTATTACTAAGAACAGCCCATGGCAGACCAGAGTACCTCTCTGGACTTTGACATTCTACACATTCCAATAATCAAGTCACATCACCTTTAATTCTTTTCCTTGTTCAGGAACCCGTCCTACCACTTTAGATTCTAAAACCTGCTACACCCAATAGTCAAACATAATCAGAGCCATTTAAACAATTTGGGGAAGAAAAAACAGTCCTGTTTTATTTGAAAAACCTTAGGAGGTATTGAGGGGGAGGGATAAAAAGCTCCATTTGTTCTGGTTAATGTTGTGCAATGTTTTCTGAGGTTTGCCTTGTGGGCATGTTGAAATCATAACTAAATAAATCAGCCCCAGCAACACAAGGAAACAATATTCCCTTCCCCCTCAGATGCCTGAAGGAAAAATGGCATCTTCTCCATGATGTACGCACACTTTGGAGCTGCTTTGTTTTTAATCCTCTTCCAAGTCAAGTTTTAGTTTTATTTTAATCTTAGTAACCACAGTAAATTCCAAAACTTTGACAAGCAAATGCTTTCTTCTTCTGAATCCCACTCACTTTCCTTTCTAGCTCTTAAAACTTAAGATTTCAATAACATTTGCACTTGCTTGACTCTTCTCATGAAAAAAGAAATAAACTATAAATTGGGTATATGTCCAGGCACTTACATGTTAGTGTGTTAAATGAGTTAAGATAAAAACACCATCTTTTCTTTTTAAAATATACACATGTGCCTGTGTGTGAAGGTATGTTTGTGGGTGTGTACACATGTACGTACTGTAGGAAAAAGAACAGCATAAGATGGTCGGAACACCAAGTCCCATTCATCGCAGGGCTGTACGATCTCGTGTTGTTAAGTCGACTAAGATTCATAGTGAACATGTGAACAACAGCTTGGAATCTTGCCCTGAGCTGCATCATCAAAATCTTTGTCATGCTCAAGCCCATTGTTGTAGTGACTGTCAATCCATCTCATGAATGATCTTAGTTAAGAAATTTTAACTGAGGGGGGAGAAAATGTGCAACAATTAATTTTTTAAAAAATCAGGAAAGATCCTGTGGGGATCTGAAAAAAACAGAGTAATAGTAGACATATATCAATGGTGTTTAATTTTATAAAACACAATGCATGAGAATGATGATAGGAAACACAATGCGAATAAAAGAATGTGTGGAATACAATGTATATAAGTGAAACACAGTGTATACAAATTTTGTATGCAAACCAATATAAAATAAAAATAGTTTTTCAAATTAAAAACGCACCAAGCCATCAAAAATCCTTCCACTGAGATATATTATTAATAGTTCATAAATTTTAATCCCAGAGGCGTGTGGTTTGAATCCACAAGATGCTCTGCTTGAGAAGGAGGGACAATCTCCTCCTGTACCAGTCAGATCTGATTTGATGGTACATACACAAAAAATGAGGAATTTAAAGAAATAACATATGAGCAAGAGCCTATGGTGATGAAGGAAGAAGTTCAAGCTGCTTTGAAGGAAATAGCAAAAAA